>NW_009621882.1:0-1113 GCF_000690535.1 Cariama cristata
GAAATGAAACTTTCTGTTAAGCAGGTATTTTTTATTGACAGTGCTGGGGCTGCCCTGGGGATTCTCCACCATAAGTGCACCGCCCAAGCTCGAGTGTTCCGCAGTTATATATGCTGCATGGCTATATTTCTGAGAATTTATGACCATAACATACTCCCATTCCATGTATTACACACGTATCTCATTCCGCGCTCTCTCTCATCATCTAATGTCCATTTCATTGTATCACAAGTCCTTTGGTGGTCATTTACTTCCTCACATGGTTCCATCTTTAGCTTCTTCACTTGTTCCCTAGGTGACCTCGCCTCCTTGGATGACGCATGCTGTCTCCCTTTTCGTTGGCCTTAGCAGTTTTAGACCAGCTTGCACTGGTTTTGCAGTTGCTTTTAACCGTGGAATGTTCGCTTCTGTATCTCTATGCTTTTTTAGGCAAATGTTCTCTGTTATCACTCACACATTTGCAACAAAACTTACGCAGTCCATCATCAGACTACAATGGAGGTTCACATTAGTATTAGCAAGCTAACTGTAGTAGAAAAGTACAAAGAAAAGTACAAAATTACATGTTTCAGTCCCTCCTTTTTCAGCTCCCATGCAAATTTTTTCTCAAGCTCTGAATACTGAACTTTCTGTTACGGATACTAAGCCATATTGGGTAGCGATTCTCACTGATAGTTTCAGAGCTATTTTACAGCATTCCCTCTCCATCTAGGCATTTTCTAAAATACTTCTCTGTCTGAATCTCATGTTTGAGTTTATTTCTCTTGCAGGCACCATAGTCATCTATTGTCTTTCTGCAACACCATGTAGCACATTGAATCAAGCAACACGTCAGCATTACTAACATTCCTAAAGCTTACGAAAACACGAAGAGTTGTTTGATCCACGCAAAGGTCAGCAACCGAGATGTTATTATTTCCAAGAGCTCTTGAAAACCCCAAGAGGTGTCATTCTTTTGAATCTTATGCAAGAATTTTACCTGATTCCAGATACTGTCAATATCGGTGGAAATTATTTTTTCTTGATTTATGTATGAACAACAGCTAGTGTTGATTACAGTACAGAGTCTCCCTTGGGAGGTACATAACATATCTAATGCCATTCTACTTTGTA
>NW_009621883.1:0-8551 GCF_000690535.1 Cariama cristata
AGGCGGGTCCCGGAGCTCGGCCTTGGACAGCGGGGGTGCCGGTAAGCGCGGACGGACCGAGCCGAAGGGCGGGCGCTTTGCCGTCCCGCTCGCCTCAGCGGGGGAGAAGCCGAGAACTGAAGGCTCGCCTGTCGCACGCTCGGGTGGATTTTCACGGCGAGAAAGAGGAAAATCGCTCATCAGGAATGAAACGCTTGATGCCCTCGTGGTCAGTCATGAAATTAATGAAATTAAAGTGGAAACACCTTGGTGTACAGCTGTGTTTGCTTTTCTTGCTGCTTTGTGCAATTACCGTAACCAACGCCTTACCAAACTGACTGTTCTTCGTAATCTGAGGAGAAAGTGACCCTGATGCTGGAAACCGAGAGACACGACAACGTCTGACAGCTGCCGGGGGGCAGGGACAGACCTTCTGCCCGCTACTCATCACCGAAACGAAAATAAATAAAGGTAAGCGGTAACGCTCACTTGCAATTGCCTGCCCTTGGCTACTGAAGACAGTCAAGGTACTTGAAGTGAAGCAAAATTGCTGCTGCCATACATTAAAATGGGGCAATTATAAAGAAGAAGATAGAGCTTATCTCCTCCCTGCTGAGCAAAACCCAAGATTGCAGTAGAAAGCAAATGGATTAAGGCTGTGGTTACTGACACTGGCAAATCTCAAGATTTTTATCCGTTAAAGAACCCAATGATTTTTCTCATACTCCAGATTATTCCATATTTATTCACAGTTCATCGAACTACACTAAACTAAACCGGTAGTTATTCTCAGATGTTACATTTACAGTGAATTTGAAAGAGAAAATAAATTCATTTAATGTTGTAATGTAAATCATACCACCTCATCATTCAAAAGTTACCTAAACATCTGTCTTAAAACTAGTATTTAGAGGACCTTATACAAATATCTGGGAAACATCTGGAATGATGTTTCAAATAATAAACCACCTCATGCTCTAACAAATGAACCATCACAGTTTAGCTGACAGGCACAAAGTTTACAATACCACATCAAGCTGTAATTGGTCTTTTTTGTGTGAAACTTAAAATACTAGCCTTACACTCCTATCTTTCGATGTCAGTTACAACACTTTAGTTTTTAATATGTAACAACTGAAATTTTTTGTATGCTGTCAAGTTGAAGTTTTTCAACTTTTCAACCTTAACAAGTTGCAATACTGCTTTCTATTACTGTAGTTCCACTTGTGGCAGTACAGGTGCTGCAATCTAAGGGCAACTTGCTCAAAATGAACAAGTTTTCCTAAAAAAACCCATACATCTTTCAACTCATTGTTTCTGATTTTATTGAAAAAAAAATCTGTTGGTTGTTGATTACTTTTGCTACTTGAATCTAATTACAGTTTCTAATACATGTTCCTTATGATCATGCCTCTGCGTACGCTGGCTCTCAACATAGTCCCCATGGAGGGCAGGGTGATAAAATTGTTCTTATTTTTGCTACCAAAACAGGCAGGGAAGGAGGAGGGATTAAAAACATACTTGATTTTTTTTCCTCTTAAAGAGGGGGGTGGGGAACCCACAAAAATATTTTAGTGACACTCACCTATTTGCCTGATTTTTAATAGGAATGCCACATGGGATTTGACCTGTTAACTGGTAGCTCTAGTGCTTGAGAGCACCCTTGTTTCTGAATGGGCCTGACGCAGGGCCTGGGATTACAGGATTCCTGGGCATACAGGTATGTTTTTGTCTCGGGGCATAGCACGTGCTATCAGCAGGGCTAACTGCTTCTCTCTCCCTTTTGAAGCACAGCACTTCTGGATGTGTTGATGCAGCCAGTCCTGCCCGCTCCACCACCCTGTCCGGCTGAGGCAAGGCTGACACAGGCTCGGGAGGAAGGCGTCCGGTGCTGGGGGCCAGGAGCTGCCCCACTCTCCCCTGCCTGACTGCAGCACAGCTCCACGACAGGCGCCAAGCATCTGCACTGCCTTGTAGGCGATGAAAAGCAAAAGGCAGTGAAGGGGCAGCCTGGAGGCGGCTGTAGCCCAGTGCTTATCCCTCAGGATGATGTGCATGGCTGCAGCCTACCCTCCTCACTGGGTCGTGGTCCGAGGTGCATCACCCAACTTCATGCTAAGGACCGTCTGGGTCCTTAGTCACAGGGACACCCCTTCTCGCTGCCCGCTCCCGGGCCGTGCAGGACTCATCCCTGTGAACTCGGTAGCTCCCCGCTGCCTGCCTGCCCCCCTCAGCTGCTGGACTTCCTGGGGCTGAAGCGGGGCAGAACGGCCCCTTCCTCCTACCCAGCTCCCCTCCTCTGTTCACTGCTAGCGCAGCGGCCACAAGCTCCGGTCTCTGGGCACTGAGATGGCACCACCTCCACGCTGCACAGCAGCTCCAGCCCTTGGGCCTCCCCTTGGCCGCTGGTTCAAGCTGCTTCTGTATCCTTGCTTGCACCTTTGCAGCCGTTGCAACCGGCTGGGGCCGCGCTGCGAACTTGCTGCGGCCGTTTGCCTCACAGCAACAGACAAACCCCTGCCCCACAAACGAGCAAGACGGCACCAGCAACGCGCACAGCTTTCCTTCCTCACTGCAAGCAGAGAGTGGACTACCCAAGGCAACACGTGCCTCCTTCCTCCGGGAAGAGAACCTGAGAGAGAGAGACATCTGCCCTTCAAGCAAGAAGTGGCTCAACCCCAAGCACACAAAAGGTGCCGACTTCATCCACAAGGAAAGTGAATAGAGGAAGGTCTTTCTGCCAAACAAGCAGATAGAAGCTCAAATATCAGAGAGTCTCCTTATCATACAGGAGACAGCTGACTCCAAAATGGAGGAGGGATGCTCCTTCAAAACAAGAAAGACAACATAAAAAAAGTTCCCCATGAATAAAGGGAAAGGCTAACTGGCATAGGGAACAGCTCTTCCTAGAGATACTGACTACATTCATCGCCCTACAAGGCCTGCTCAGGCAACTATCCAGACACCACACAGCAAGAGATTTATCCGGAAAACCTTAGAATTAGAAAGTTTCAGTAAAATTCTTATTTTGCCATAAAAGGGATTTAAGATGTTGAAAAACAAATCCTTCATTAAAAAACATGGTTTGGAGAAACATTAGGTCCTTCCTGACTTCAGATCAGGACTTAGATGTCTTAAAAGTGTTCTTTCTAAAAGAAGGTAATATTTCCAGAAGAGATGCGGTAGCAAAGTAAGAAAAAGAACGCATAAATCCAAATACTTGCTTAATTCTAGAATTAATTTAATTCTAAAATTAATTTCCAAAATAACAGATATAGTTCTTTAAATAACCAGTTTCAGTTTAGGTTTGTCTTAGATTTGTAGAACCTAAAGCAGTTAATAAAGATTAAAACAGCATGGACTTCTTACTCCAGCTTTATTTCCATGCCAGGGCAATTCTGCATATTGGTAAGGTTACAGTAGGATTGAGAGTGTATTTTATATATTTGTTTTGCAAATACATAGTCCAAACATGGTGTATTTCTTTCTCAAGCTGTGTTGCTTCATTATATGGAATAGTCAAATGGAATATATGTCCCACAGTAGAAGTTTTGCCAACAGCATTCATTTGGTTTATT
Organism: Cariama cristata; assembly: GCF_000690535.1. NCBI lineage: Eukaryota > Metazoa > Chordata > Aves > Cariamiformes > Cariamidae > Cariama > Cariama cristata. Next base: position 3,558 of record NW_009621883.1, read on the forward strand.
CACATGCCCAAGCTATTCCCAGGAACAGATCAAAGAGTACAAGACTGCAGGTACAAGGTATGTATTTTTTCTTATTATGATTGGAATGATATTAAATACGAGCAATCCAGAGTTAGTGCTATTTATTATTTTCCTACTTTGCTACGTAAATAATCAGTACATCTTACATTGTTAGTTTTACAGAGTTTGGGGTAAGCTGGAGAAATTGTCCTTTTACTGTCTAACACTTCACAGTTTCATCCTTTCAAGCCAGAAGACTGCCTTAGTTGGAGTCACCAGGTTTTACAAGTTGCTTGCTCTGTCAAAACCATTCTTTAAGTCCTGACCTCACCCTTAATTACAGGTGGACAGATCCTTGCCCATTGTGCTCCTCCTGCCTGCTGATGGTACCAGAGACCAGAGCCCTACATACCCTTGTTTCTGCAGATTGTTGGGTTTGTGATTTCCCTTCCTTACCCCCTGCCTCCACTTCTAGCCCAGCAAGCAGTTTCACAACTTAGGCCTGTCTGCCTCTATCACAAAGGTGGCCTCACCCAGCCACATGCGCTCATCAAGGAACTAGCCAAAAACCAACTCAGAAAATAGCCTGTTTTTCAGAGAATGGATCCATTGGCTGGAGGATTATGCCACGTAACGAGTCACTGTACCAGATGGGTCATTACTAAGCCACCTGCCATGGGTATGTCAAGAGAGCACATTTCATAAAAAGTCAGAGATGAACAGGATGTGCATGTTCACTGACAGATCAGTAACCCACTCTCTATTACAGAAAAATCATCACAAACATTTTATTTACTATTTGAACAAGTAATATGAAGCCAGGTATACAAATCTTCGTATCCAGAAGTTTATTCTGCCCTTGTGCCCAATTTGTAGAAGAGGCTGCAACCACATGGATGTTCCATTGTTAGCATTATGTTAACTGCATCACAGTAGCAAATCTTTGCAAATTAAATTTGGGGAATAAGTATTTTCTAGCAGAAGTCTGCATCTGCCAGAAATTGCAATGGAGAAGACAATGGGACAGTGTTCAATCTCCACAGCTGACAGCCTGCAATGTACTAGTGCCAGAGCCATGCTGAAAATATTAGCTTAAGAGATAGCCCCCTTCTAACTGCATTCATAGCATTTGGTGCAGTAATAACCTGCTAAAAGATGTTTCTGCAATTTAAGTCAAGTGAAATATGAAAATCCTAACGAGTACTACGGCTTGAAGATTCGTAGCTAGTGCCAAATAGGTATCCCACAAGTCTACCAATATAAACCAGAAATAGCAATATAGATACCATTTGTGTCTCAGTACAAACCAAGTAATCTGGAACACACTTCAGAGATTCACCCCATCTGCATTTCTACGTTTACATAACTCTAGAAAGCTATCGTGGCAAAACACACAGAAACTTGCAGCAGCAAACAAATGAAAATGCCAATAGCCAAGATAAATGCGCAAGCAGGTCATGGTTTGTAACAGAACATATTATTAGAACAAGTGATACAGTTAGTGAAAATACAACATTTTAGGTGAGGAAAGCCTTCTTCAGGTCCACAGTACAACCAACCTGCAAACTAAGGCTTTGGTTCCACCACAAAACTCTAATTGCTGGCTGCACCCTCCTGGTTCGCTATAAATACCTTGTTAAAGGTGGCAGAAGCACGAGTATGAACTGTGTAGCGTGAGTGAAGGAGTCCCAATCTGTGACAGATTCCAAACAGCTTAAATAAGAAAGAGGTAAAACTTGGCATATAGTTAAAGAAAAAAAAAATTGAAAGCTTGTAAGCAAGGAAGTAACAGTAGGCTAAAGGAAGATTTTTACTGTCACAACACTGCTCAGGCAAGAGTTTTACCTGTGATAGCCATGCACAGAACTTCACTGATTGCCCAGACAGCCACGTAAGAAACAACTGGGGCTGACAAAGCGCTCAGACTTAATTTCAATGGTGAATCAATTACTATAATTATTGGTTCCTCTTCGCATTTTAATATATTTGAGATAACCACATTTTTCAGACTACAAGCCTGTAGCTGTCCATGGTATCAACTACTCCCCTCCCTCCCCCCCTCCCACCTCAAGCTCATGAAGGTCTAAATCTGTTTCATGTTTCTTTAAAGACACTTCTCCAGCTCATCAATACTCCCGATTTTTGTGGTGGTGGATGGGAACTTATTCATAGTCTAGACCCTGGAATAAAGTAAGTACACTGCAACAACAGAGAAGACCTCCTAGTGAGCCACAGTGCCAGAAAGAGTCCAAATGGCACTGGCAGTCAGCCTGGGAGTAGTTTTGTTTCTGGGCTACATGCACCACATAATACAAAGTAAAAAAAAAAAAATTATTATAATCCTTTCCCCTCTACCACCCTCCTCAACACACCAGGAAAGTCTTAAGGAAACAAGCTACAGAAGCAGAAACAAGGGAGCTTTTGACAATAATTTACAATATAAATAATTGATGTTCAGAGTAAGAACATATGTTGCTTTATACTCAGTTTATTTTTATGTACTTAGAAGAATTAACAATTCAAGATGAAGCAACATTTAATCTGAAAAACGGCCATTCTAGGAATGACCTACTTGCTTCATATTATGGCCTGGTGTTGCTGATATGAAGTCCGACTACTGACCATCTGCCTTTCCATCAAATTACAAAACTTCTGCAACGCATTTACCAATAGCTGACATTTAAGGTTTCCCACATTTGTCATTTTCTATTAACAGTAGCTTTCAGTGGTGTTTTATAGAAATTTTAAAAAGTATCAAAGGTTATTTACATACAACAGTTTTAATGACACCTTGAAGAAAACGTTTTTCCTCAGCTTTGGAGCACACCAAACCAGCACAATGAATGCAGGACCCCAATTTCAAGGGATTTACAAGCAAAAATGGGCAATAAGTTTCCAGTCACTTCTCCGTAGGTAGTGAAGCAATATTAATTTTTTCAATGAATTTTGTGGGTCTTCTGAGTTTTACTCTGGCAGTAGCTAAAAACTTACTATTAGGAAAAGTTTGTAAACTTTACACATTTTCTGCTACTAGGTTTCCTTTCATAAAGTCTATTTGATCCAGATGCAGGACTTTGGTAATTGTTTCCAGCCCTGCGACCCGTGTTCCTGCCAGCAATTTGGTGACATGCAGAGTTGAGGAAACATTTACAGTTAAAAATGGCAGAGAGTCTACAAGTATTAATATGAAGACATTCTTAAGTTATAAAGCAGCAACAGTAATCTGGTAATTTATGCAACATACTGTATGATAGAAGGAGTTGTTAAGAAATACATACAAATTTCTCCACTTTGAAGCAGAAAGTCACCCTCCTTCCTTCCCAGCACATCCACTCTTTTCCTTAGGCTTTTGAAATCGTGCAAGAGCGGAGTCCTGGTTACACAGAAGTCATCAGGTTCCCTTGCTCAGGGCTGGCTAAGTCACCTTAGCCAGCATCTCATTTTACTTAAAACCCTTTTAAGTTGTCTGGTATCTTAACACTACCCAGAAATCACTGGGTTTTTTTAGGTCAGACTAGCCTGTTCCACCACCAAAACAGCAGAAGTAGACAACTTACTGGGAATGTTTGTGATCCACCAGAAGATACCATTCTGTGAAGAAAGATGAAAGGTATGTCTCTGTTCAAGGCTCCAAGCATCCAGTAAGCGGCTGTCCTGTGCTGAAAGGCCTCACACAATCTGGGCTATTCCACTTCCAGAAGCAGGAGAGAAAGAAACGGGGTGAACTTTTCTCAAGCTATCCCTTTCGATTCACCATACTATTCTTCCCTCCACAGAACTACTCCTCTTAGCTAAGTCAACTAGTCCAGCCCCAAGAGCCTAAAATTCCAGGGCAGCTATTTGGTCCAACAATGCGGCTCCTTGAAATAAAAATCCTACCTGCAATAGTTTACATTAGGGATTAACTTTTGTCCTTTTAATATTTTAAAGGTCTTTTTCTAGGTATCTGCTACCCTAAGCTCAGCTGAAAAGCTAATTTTGTACTTCAGAATACAACCTCATCTCCGCATCTCTGGTTATTTTTATTAGAACTGAAGAACAGTGACCAAAGAGTTACCATCTGCATGGTTACAGACAATCTAAATCTCACACAGCACTGTTCTGCTACCAAACAGCTTGAGACGTACACTCAATGTCACAGCTTTGATGTTAAAAGGGAAGCATCTGAGTCGCTTCTGTTGGTGACCTAATTCCTCTGCTCAATGAAGTCAGAGGCTAAAATTGATTCATCATACTCAGGCAGAAAATTGGGTCTGTGACTTCCATTGCAGCAATGCAAGGTTGTACCCATAAATAACTCTGCCTTCTTACTTTCTGAAGCCTTAATAATCTGATCAGTATTCCTAAGTCTTTCAGTTATTTCTTGTTTGTATCTCAAGCCTCCCAAACAACTTCCTTTTCCCCAACAATATAATTAATTGCATTACCTCAAACTGCAACTTTGGGGAAAAAAAGGCATTGGACAAACTGGCTTCAGTTCTGCTCCTGAAGAACTCCGCATACTGCCACCCTGTGGGTGCTGAAGCATTCAGGCTTTCCAGATTTTGGTAAACTGACAGGATTTGCTGTGAAGCAGGTGAAGAGAATTTTTCACTTAAAAAAACCACACCAAAAACCAAACCCAACAAAACATCACCACTGATCATGTAAGAAAGTACAGGCTGCAGCCAGAACTGCACCGGCTTAAGGTAATTCTCTGTAAGCGTATCACATCAGGGGAAGTGCCAAAAAGCGGCATTTACTGGCAGTAAATGCAGACCTTGCCACAGTGGGGGTTTTTTGGTTTGTTCTGGAAACGTAAAGGTTGCTACAAATATCTGTACTCCTCTTACCTCCAAGAAGAAAGGATTCGAACAATAAAGCAATTTTCTACAGTACATCTTTCGCAAAGATATTTTAGTGTGAAGTTAGTAATAAGTATAATTTTACTTAAAGCATTGCAACTTCCTTAGAAACACCAGATTAAGCATTTTACCTCCTCTAAGGGTTCCCTA
>NW_009621883.1:8582-12795 GCF_000690535.1 Cariama cristata
CAGCCCTAATTTATTTAGTGAATACATACTACTTACTTAGGCATACCAAAATGGTTATTTACCGCAGGCCTACCTAACATACCACACAACACACTGCTATTTGGCAGATACAAAAGCTCAGACAGAAGAGATTCAGAAACGTCAACATGACTTTCTTCAAATGATCTTCCGTACCTTTTGATGAAAACTGGAGCGTATATACAAAGACACACCGAATACAACACTGTTGCAAGTTTTAATGTTTATTTCCCCAAGACAGCCTAGCCTGCACTCTACTTGGATAAATTTCACAAGCTAGTTTCCGCTGCTTCTAGTTTTAAACTTTAACCATGTTTCTGATGACAAGGAATGCTGCAAAAATACTCTAGTCCAACAAAGAGTTATGATCACAAAATAATCTTTATCCATTCTACAGTGTTTCAGAATTACCAGTTGATTTTAAAACACAAGGTAGATATAGATGCTAATGGTGGCTAATCTGGTATGTTTTATTATAGCAAACTGTTGTTCATGCAACACTTGTGCTCAAAGGGGAAGGCACAGCATTTCCTACAATGAGCCACCTTATAAAGAGTTCATTTTGTACAAATTTGTAATGTCACCTTTAATTTAGTGTGCAGAACCTCAAAACTGAGGCATTACTCCAATTATAAAAACACTTGCATCCTTTTTGTGCAAGTTTTAAAAATACAAAGTTTTCTCTCTAAAGTGGCTCAAAATAGATTGTTCATGGCTGCCTACATCTAAGATAAAAAGAGTCTAAAACAACTGGATTAGGCATATTAAAGGTGTTCAAACCATGACTTGATTTGTACATCTATTCACACCTCTTTTTCGGTCTTTATTCGGCAGTACATATGCACCAAATTTCATTTTTAGAAGTTTCCATATCATTTTCATAGAAAACAAAGTTTGAAAACAAGTAACATTGAAACACAGCACGGTATTCTACCACAACGGAAACATTTGGTTACAGGACTCAACAAAATCTAAAAATGAACTATGCTGTAGATTACCACATGCAAAGGTCTTCATGTTATCTTTGAAAATGAAAAGGATGAGATTTTATTACCACATTTTACTGCTTTCTACTATTATGGCAACTTGTGTACTGCAACACAGTCTATCTGAAGGGAAATGTATGGGTTTTTTTTTTCATGCAAAAATCTACAAATTAGTTTTTGATGATATGGAAAGCTTTTCGTAACATCAAACATTCATCTGGTGCAAATGCACAGGGAAGCCTTCCTGAAATTCTGACTTTACGAACAACTAATAAGCCATAGAGGAAAGAAATTAAAAAGAACAAAAAGAAAAATAAGAGGGGAAAAAAAACCAAACAAAAAAGAAACACAGGCTGCAGGAGTAAACCAGAGTCTGCTGCTAAACCGGTCTTTGTTTTTGTGTCCAGTGTAAGTTAACACTTATGAACTCATTTTGATGATTTACTAGGTTTATTATCAGCCCCCTGAAGGCGAATCAAGCTTGCATGCGTTCACATACAGCATCACAACCATACTCTCGTACACACGCCACTCCAGGACTAGGAGCCTGCTTCAGGACTGAAGAGCCCCGTATTTGAAACATGAGCCTGGCTCCCCAGCATCGAGTCCAGACATTCATTCAACGTTGTCCATTCACACGGTGCTTCATAGCAAGGCCTGGGCTCATTCTCCTTGGACTTATATGGGCATCCTATTCTCTTATGCTTACAAGGCTTGATGATGATAGTACTGCATTTCCCCCCAATTGCTCTAGTAAGTCATTGTTCCTTCTCAGGCACTGAAGATCTTTGACCTGTAGCCCTTTTTCTTTGAACAATCTAAATAAGCATTCAGTGTGAAGTTTTTCATTACATTTTGCCACTCATTCTCACTCGCACCCACTCGCCATCTTGACTTCATTTGGGCTTTTCTGTGATTCCAAATGAAATCTTCACATTTTCTTTCCCGATTTAATGCAGCAGCGGATCCCATGAGCCAAGATTGATGGATCAAACCTTTTTTTTTTTATTCAGTGCTGCATTGTACCTAACTTCCAAAATACCACTCTAAAACTGGAACCCTTCTGCTGGTACATTGGCAGATGAATTGAAACCAAATGTTCCGCCCTGTATTGCTTCTGGAACAAGGCTAGGATCTTCATCAATCTGTAACAGAACAAGAACATCATGAGTAGGAATAGACAGACAAAAGCGTCACTAAAAAGGAGCTGGACAATCCTAAAAAGCATCTGTCTCTTCACCTAATATACTTCCTTGCACCAAGTCTTGCCATTCTTCTCCCCAGTTTAGCAAGAGCATCATAATGACAAAGTATTTTAGGCCAAAACGTTCTAGCTTGTATTTAGTAGATAGGCTACATGGCACCCAACAGTCTCTCTTGTTGAGGCAGTTTTCGCTCCTGGAAAGTATCCAGTCAGTCATCATCCTTATTGCCACCTTATAAACTGTCACAGACAGTTGAGAGAAGACCAATACTACTAAATCAAGTAAGGATTAAGTCGACAACTGCATTTTCAATTTAAATAGGTAGTACACAGGTTACCAAATTGACACTAGATTAATTTCCAAGTCTTGTTGTGTGTGCAAAATCTGAATTGCTAAACAAGACTTGTGTTTTACTGTTCATACGGAAGTGAAACTCTAGCACAAAGAAAACTTCAATGCAGACAGCAGGAAATGAATGTACAGAGCTCTACCATTTTTGCAGTAATCGGCTCCCAGAAGTTCTCCAACCAAGTAAAAAACACTCTCACTTCATGACACAGACTGAACATGACTGCATTTCCATTATATGCAGTTAACTTTTATGATTTAAAGTGCATATAAATCTAAACCCTTCCTTTATGTTACGCTACATGTTTAAAATTTTTGACCAGCACATGCTACTGCTGAAATTACTAAAATAATCAAAATAGTTTGTTTCTTAAGAAACAGAATCTCAGGTTCAGCACTCAAGTCAGCAGGGAGCTTATCAAATGTGAAATGTTAAGCTTAGTCAGAAGCTGACAGTTAAGAGAACTATTCAAAGCCTAGTATTTTAATCCCTAGAGATGAGGCTTAAATTACACATCAGATCTTTAGACACTTAATCACAAAGAAAGGTGAGATACGCAAGGGGTTCACATAAGGGCTCATTCTTCACTGAAAAACCAAACACATGTCACAGAGTAGGCTTTAGAGCTGTTGCCTTTATCTTGAACCATATTTATAAACAATTACAAAAAGAGACTGCAGAGCTGCTACACACTTACATCATCTGAAGAGAAGAACTGATCAATGATCTCATAAGCCAGTTTGTAGATGTCTTCATTTTCATGATTTTGTAGCTGTTCAATCTTCTCCAGGCCTACAATAAAAACAAAAGAAATGTCATAAAGTTAAAATACTAAGTCCAGGCAAAAGAACCTCCTTCTCCTCAAGGCCTCATCACACAAAGTAAGTAAAATCAAATCTAGGAATAGAGTGACTGTAAATAAGATGCTGTTAAACTCATTTGACACGCTTAAAGCATAAAAGCTTCTTAGAGATTTGAGGAAATATGTTAGAGATTGAGGAACGCATACCATGACCAAAAAAGAAAAGTGTATAAAAGGTCAATTCCAGCAATGATAGTACTTCCCTTCTCTTCTTGCTATGAGTGGTTAAAGAGGAAATATTAGAGTGCTAATCTGTAGAAATATGGCAAGGGGCAAGCACTAGGACATACCTCCCCTTTCACCAAAACATCTTTTCAGCACCTGGTGCAATAGTCCCAAGCTGTGGCATTCCAAACCCACACACTGTTGGTGGCACACGTGCCATCAGTTACCGACCTGTAGCTTGATCATATAGCAAGTAGCTCCAGTACAGTATAACTTATTGGTAGACACAAGTAGAGCATACGTATAGATCTTTTTGAAGTTCTGACAAGCAGAGCTTTCTCCCTCCGCCCCCCGGTCATCACCAATCAATTAAGCTTTCCCCTTCCCTCAAGATTTTGTATTTTAAAGACTACTCAATGTTAATGAAATCCCACAGTTTTTTTACCTGCACCCAAATCTAATGTCACTGTTCTTTATTCCTTGAAGGGTTTCAGTCAATTTAAATCGCAATCAATACAGATAAAGTCTAAAAGCCATTAGGAAATTAAAGCTATCATATTTCTACAACCGTGGTATGCAGATTTTTCTCCCCCCCCCCCCCAAATCAACCGCTAGAGACGTGTAGCCT
>NW_009621883.1:12826-34180 GCF_000690535.1 Cariama cristata
CCTGGACAAGATTTGCACATAATTAAGGTAAGCATATCATCCCTACATTAACAGAAACTATTTTGTCAAGTACAAGTACACCTGACTTAAAAAATTGGCACCTGATAAAATTTATTGCTATTATCCAGCTCCTCCATATTTTACTTGATCATGAACTTAATCAGTTAGGAAAAGCCAAGTATAGCTTTATCACCTGAGAGGCATAAAAAGGTCACTTTCAAAAGAGGCTTGCTTAAACCATCTGTGCCAACACACAAGAAAGCCAACAGCATATACCCATGGTAGGAAGCCAAACCATCAACTACTGAAAGAACGGTATCAAAATATTAAGCATCGTACCTCCACACTCTTCTATAAGATTGGCTATGGTTTCTGCTTCATCTTCAGCCATTTTTAATATATTACTTAGTCCATCCAGAACCACTTGCACAACTTGCGCATCTTTTACTGTCAGCAAATTGCAAAAGGGAGGAATTACATTTTGTTGAATTAAGTATGCCACCTAAGGGGGGAAAAAAGCAAATAGTTAAATTAGGAACATGACAGAAGCAAACAATGCACCACAAGCAAACGAGTTTAATGAAGTCAAATTACTCAAAGTTACCCAACAAGGTAAGAGCATTCTCTAGCAGTCACTTTCAGAAATTCTTGTTTTAGAGCATTGAAAGGTAACGTTTGTGTGTTGTTACAAATTTATTTCAAGTCTACAATACACAAGTAGTAGATATGGTGAATTTTTCAGTATTAGACAAGGAGTTTCAACCTCATCTTTGAAGAACAACACCACCACCCCAACCCTGCCACAAACCTAATTAATATTCTGGGCTCATAAGAAACCAGCATTTTTCTACTCAATAGCTACCATCCTTATAATTACCACACTCTTATCCATAGAGGGGGAAAAAGTAAAAAGATAGAGATGTCAAATGACCAAGAAGCTCATCAGAGGTTAAATGCAGTTTTTCATAGCTGCTAGGCCATCCTAACAGAAGAGCTTCAATCCAAATCCCCATTGATACTCCTAATCTCAGGTCATTCCAGAAACAACAACTGAAGTTCACTCTTAAATCCCTTGTGGAAAAGTGAAGAGAGTTACTGAACGGAGGAATACAGACATTCATAATCCTGGCACAGTAGTCTAAACCAATCAGCTGATGTACTCTCTCAAATGCACCCCAGAAAGATAATGGACCTTTTCTTAAGGTTTCACTCACTTGGTCTTTTCTTCCGCTGATCGTTAAGTTGCTTATTGCCCAAGCGGCTTCTTTCTGAGTACCAAAGTCACCCTAAAGATACAACCACAAACAGAAATAATCATTCCAGTTTTTATGTTATGTAGTATTCCAGTAAAATCTTGTATTTGTTACAGTCCATTCTGCATGGCATCACCGTATCAGTTTTCAGTAAGTAGGAAAAGTAACTAACAAATCCTGTAGATGTTTGAGTTTGCTTCCCTGCAACCATGTTTTTAAATTGATCTTCCAGAGGAAAAGAAATTTGTTTGCAGAGTAAATAAAAACTGTAGTAGTCCACTCCTGCCTTCCTTATCAACAGCTGTCATGTATTACGGTGATAGATAAGCAGCAAGTGTCAATTTTGATAAACCACTGTACATACTATAACTGTGTCTGCCTCTGAAGTTAGTCAACTCAAGTCCACTCACTAAATTTAAAGAGAAAGGTCTCCAACTCTTCTCAGGGATCAATAAATTGGCAATAAATAACAGAAGTATTTGTGAACAGCTCTGTGTTACTTAGGGGAAAAGACAAGTATTTCTACAGTCTCAACCCCAGCCTCTACACTGAAGCAAGATACTGCATCTTTGTCATGGCTGAACACATCATAAGGCTGGTATTTCTGGCTTCCTTCCACACTTCAGGAAAGAAAAATCAAGTAATGAATAAAGCAAAAAGTAGGAAATGTTTGAGAGAGAGAAATGTGCCATTCCCATTTAAAAACACGCTTTTAGCCACCCTTCCTTCTCACAAGGCAGATCCTTGGGAGCACAATGTGGTTTGGAAACTGATGTTTTAAAACAAGACACTAACGCCCAACAACTGAAAAGGAATACAGGTATTTGAAGTCCTAAATGATGACACACTGGCAACTACTTGACTCTACTATTTAATAAAAAAGGTAATAAAAGCATTCCTCTCAACAAGCTTCACCTATTACTGAAAAGAAGGAGACATCCACACAGCGTGTTGCTTTTCTATGGCAAAAACTCCGAACACACAAAAGCTACAATTATTTTCTATGGCCACCTATTTTTTTGTTGATGCAGTTTTACTTGTTCTAAATGCAGTAACACAAACAGGTTAATAAACGCCACATTGAGCACTTCCTTAGGTTTCCAGACAAGATGGGGGGGGGGAGATGAAGTCATCAAGCCTAACTCAATGCTGTTCCCATGCAGACCTCTTCACACCACACGACAGTAAAAAATTCTATCCCCATTGTTTACAAAGTGAGAAACACAATTTAAATGAGATTTAGAAGGACCCGAGATCCCCTGATCTGCTTCCTTTCCCCAATACATCTGGCATCCATCATCTCACAGCACTTCACAAAAGAGTATCAACACTAATGTATTTTATCTTGCAACATATGGAAAATGCTCAAGGGTATAGTTTACCCCTGCCCCCCACGTTTACAGTATGATGTAAAACACAAAGCAAGGAATTCAATGTCACTTTCCCCAATTAAGGAAACAAACTGTTAAGTCCTTCTTGTTATCTAACCTTATCTAGAAGATGTATTATCATTGGAACAAGGTTTGCATCTATTACTGCCTGAACTTGCTGCTGATTTCCTGCAGTGATGTTAGACAGGAACCACACGGCTTCCTGCAAAATAAAAGCATGTGAGACATTATTAATTCAGAGAGTCTTCCATATCATATTTTATTTCCAGTCCAGCAAGATTTTATACATGCACATTTTTAGATCTGCAATTTATACACTAGCCAATCTTAAATACAATCAAGTATTTTATCAGTCTGACTGTACATAGCTGAATTCCTACTAAGTAGACTAGACGTACAGGCAACAAAGATGACAGTCTCGCCTTAGGAGACTCTACAAGGCTCTTCAGTCTTTCATTGTTACCAAATTACAATCAAATACTCCAAAATCCACAGATTAAAAGGAAAAATTATTTGGAGACAAAAAAAAGTCACAGGGCTACAAGTGAGCACTCATAATTGAATATGTTGCTGAGAATGAATGCTATAGCAGTTTTCAGCTGATGGTCAGATGAGCTCCAAAATGCATTACAGCATCATGTTTTCCAGACATGAGAGCGATAGAAGACAGTATGTTCTTTACTTGCTTCGTAATGTTTCTCTTCTTAGCGTTAATCATCAAGAAAATGCAACACCTATTACTTAAATGTTTGCTTTTCAAGAATACTGTAAAGTTAGTCTAGTTTACGATCATTCTGTCTATAAGCCCAGGACTCTCTCCTTCCAGCAATAACCAACAGTAGGACCCTAGGAAAGTATGTAAGAAGAGATCTTTTCCCCAGTAGGCCCTCCCAGTCCTGAACAATTGAAATTTTGAACTAAGCCAAAGACTCTATCTGGATTCTTATGTTAAACAAGGATTGAGAGCCCTCCACCTCCACTTTTTAAGTGGGATTCTATACTTTAGTCAGGAAATAACAAAAATGAAGTCTATTCAGAGCATCAACTTTTTTAAACCTATAGTTGATAAATTTCTCCCTTCCTAAAAACTCCCCATCGCTCCTTCAATTGCCTTCTCATCTCAACTTATCTGCCATGACAACTTTTTAGACAAGTATTTCTCTCAACTTGAGATTCAGAAATTCTCACATTTCATTCAACTGAGTCTCATGGATCAGATCACAGGATCACTTTCATTAGTGAACCTGTCAGAGATTTAGGATGCCTAGGCTTGTCTTGGTGGGCTTGTTTTGGGCTTTAATCATTGGCAATGTTGTGAAGTGACACCCCAGAACTTAACAACATGCCTCAGATGCACTCCGGAATCAGCACTGCATTATCAGTGCCCCCGTTCAAAGCCTTTTCTATACATGCGCATGCACGCACACACACACACAATTCCCCACAGCCCACCCCCAATCTGACTTGGTTTACATTCACTTATCACACACACTCCATTCGGAGAGACATCCAATTATCTCTATTTCATCACTTCCAAGAGAGTCAGTTTAATTAAAGTGACATTTCACGTATCAAGAACTCTAACTTTAAGTCAACAGCCAGAATTAAGACAAAACTTTAATTTCATACAAATTCAATTAGAAGAATTAGGAAACAACATTCTTGTCAAGTACAAGTTTGCAGCTCCTTCAAGATTTTTCTATGGATGTTAACTTCAAGAAAAATTTCAGCTCCCTGCCTGCTGTTGCCATAAACTAGTCTAAGTATTCAATTACTCAAATCTCTACCACACTACATTATGCGGAATCCAAAACAGCAAAGCCAAATATAAAAAAGTTTATCAACCTGATGCAATCTCTGCAGTTACTTACCTTATTAATTTTTTCTTTGGGATGTGTCAGAAGTGCTGGAAAATGTGAAAGAGCTTCACAATTCAGAACTACCTGTGTCTGTTCATCGGTACCAGTGACAATGTTTCCTACAGCTCTCAGTGCAGCAGTCTGAAACAAAGCGTTTTCTTTAAAGAGTTCTTTTAAACATTATTCTAGTTGAGCACATACTTTCAAACAGTAACAGTTAAAAAGGCAAAAGGTTTTACGCAAATGCTATACCCCACAGCAAAAAGTACTCTTTAAACTTCAACATAAACTATAAAAATAAATCAGCTACTTTCTCTAGTACAACATTTTGAGCAACACTTCCTGAAAGTTATCTGAACTTACTTGCACTTTAACTTCTTGATGACTGAGGAGAGGAACCAAATGAGGGACTATTCCAGAGTCTATCACCATCTGGATCTGTTCATTGCCAGCATCCGTTAGATATGAGAGTGCCCAGACTGTATCTACCAATATCTAACAGTAAAAACATTTATTTGTAAGTAGTACAGAAATATCACATCTTACAAAAAAAAAATTAAAATGTAAAACAATTCTCATTGTGAAGCCAAAATTGATGCAATACAGCAAAACCCCACTTTGTTTTACAAGCTTCATATATTCCACTCTACAAAAGTCTGAAATACCACTGCTGTTCAACCTGTTCTAGCTCCAAAGAATACAAAGATTAAAAAACCAGCTAAACAGCAGCTAAACTGCTAACTACAGCTTAAATTCTGAAGGATATAATAAAATCTGTTCTTTTCATGAAGTACCGGAAGACAATGTGAGGTATTAAAGACTCGCCCCTGGAAGGAAGATAAAGCCCTAGCAAGTATTAAACTACGGGCATTTGGCACTCTCAAACCAATGAGCTGTGCATTATATGGCATCAAGTTATTTCTTTCTTGGCATTCCACCACAAAATTTAAGAAAAGCTTGGAATTTTTTTTAACATCTGGTGCACTAGCACTTAGACTGAATTTCCTGTGTGTGTGTGCATACATGTGTGTATTCACACAGAAAAGTCAATTTAAATAGCAGTAAATCAAAACATTTCAAGTGATGGTTTACAAAAAAACTGAGTATTGTTTCAGCTGACAACTCTTGACTGATTCACAAATACAGCCATTTCAAGAAATTAAAATAAGCTTAATCTCATCTACTTATATATGAGAAATTAAACAGCATAATTACTACACAAACTTTAGTTAATATATTTAAACATATTTTAGTAAAGCATTGTTGCCATTAACTTAGACAACGAAGCTACAACTTCACTAGGAAAACTTAAGTTCTAATCAAAAAATCCTGTATTTATCTGTAAATGAATGTTCACAGATATACAACTGAAACTGCATTTTATTTTTAAGTGGAGGGAAAGTACGTGCAAATAAACACTTGCAAAGATACAGGGAAATACCAAGTAAAAATCATACCCAATACTTAAAAATACGCAGTTAAAAGATATTCAAGTTTACCATAATGAAAGAGAACATCTCAGATTTTTTTTTTTAAGAAAAAATTATGACAAGCTTTACACTTCAGCTAAAAAAGCTGTATCGTAACACAAAACTGTCTCTAAGTGGTGTTACTTACATTTACATCTGTGTGGTGAATTAAAACACAGAGCGCTGGAAGGATCTAAGGAGGAAAAGAAGTATCTGACAGTTATTTTTAAGGCAGGCAGATATTCAGCTTCAGTTCAGTTACATCGAACAGCGAGCAAATTCAGTCACCTCCTGAATGGTTTCCATCGGTGGAGGAGGATCTTTGTGACGGCACAAGTTGACCATGACCCAAGTAACATTTCTTAAGAAAGTTATGGGAATAGATGGGCTGATGAAGGACAGCAGTGGTTTCACTACTCCAAGACTAATAACGTAATCTCTACACTGGGGTCCATCACCTGTTTGAGACAAAGAATTATTAAGAAGACGAAGATCATCCCATGTCGTTCACAAAAAGCCTGATTTCTGCACACTTAAAATTTCAGTTATTTAAAATGCATACAAAGTTAAAGAATACGGGCCTTGGAAAGATGCATATTAATATATATAGATACATATCTAGATACATCTATCATAAAGACACTTATATAGAGCTTTAGTAAGACCTGTGGCTGCCTGCCCAATTGCTTCATTTTGAACTACACATTCAAATAGCTACAATCTTAACAGAAAAGTGTTCCATAATTTATAGCCGATGTACAGGCTAGGGTGGTGGTAGGCAAGGGAAAAGGAGTGGTAGACAATGCCAAACCACCAAGAATAGTTGATAGCCCAATGTATTCCTGAATATCAAGTTTATAATCAATACTAAAACATCCCAGTAGTTGAAAATTGGCTGAAAATAGGTATCGTCAACCTCGTATCTGAAAGATAAACATGTCACTGCCCAGGTATCACTACAGCTGCCTCGAAAGCAGCATCTGACTTGTACTGCACATGTATCACTAACAGCTTCAGGCAGTTAGAATACTGTGGATTTTGTCGGTTTGCTTCTTAAGAAGGACTAGGCATTTCTAAAATATCAGACTGTAGCAATCTCAGTATTTCAGAACTGGTACGAGTCCTCAAGCGCTACAAACATAGTGAGGGCTATAAACCACAAAGCTAATGCTTGCACAAGAAGAGGAAAAATCAAACGCAAGACTGAATGATCACAACTTATCTAGAATTCAACACAATTTATGTAAGCTCAGATAAAATTTCAGGACCCAATGCAAACCACAGTTTTTATATCAACAATCTGCATGTCCGTTTGCCAGTAATTCCTTTTCTTGTACCTGGAAGGAAAGCGTGTAGGCATATGTTTTTGGGTGCACGCCATTGATACACAACAGAGAAAACAGGAATAAGTTAAGAACAGGGTAACTGCCAGTCTAACAGTTGCCTTTTGTCTCATAGCTGACTATCTTCAAGTTTTAACACACAAAATCCTACCTAGTTTATTCATTCAATACCAAAAGGAACTTAGAAATTTTTAGTGGCAGGAGTTAACACAAACCTATGATATTTCCTAAAGCCCACACGGCTTGCTCACAAACATTTTGATGAGGTGAATGCAGCAGTCTCAGAAAAAGTGGCACAGCATCTGAAAGAAACAAACAAAACCCCATGCAATTGTTAAGAAATACATTTCTCAAAGGATAAAACAGTTTACAGAATTAGCTCTTAAATAAAATTTCAGTACTGCATGAAGAATTTTTCTCCTGGTTAAGTACTGGTCAAAACTTAATAATTAACTTCCCAGATGATACTGAAATAAACCACACTGTAACAATTCGTCCTTCATTCCACTTTCTTACAGAGCCCACACTTCAGAATATTATTGAAAGCAACTCTTAAAATAACCCAACATTTAATTTCTAAGTCTCACAAGTTTACTGAAGCTTGTCAGGACTCCAAATTTAGTTATACTTACTGAATTTAGAAATTCCATGCCAAGTTATCTATCAGAACCAACTGCAAAGTAGTAACTGTTTAAGACGAACCCCATGAATTAAAATTGGTCAACTTCAAGAGTCAGTAGGCATGCATCTACATTACTGACTGGTAACGCAGTACAAGGGAAGTACAGGGGTTTCGTGTGTTTCAATCTTACTGATTTAACAGCAGCTGTTTCTACAAATCTAGTTGTTTTGGTCTCCTGAAAGCTAATACAGATGCATTCCTCAATGTGAAGTGTCCTTTTATACCACAAAGTTTTGACTCTACTCAATTTGAGACCCGTGATCTAACATACCGCTATGTGACTCAAAAAAACCCCAAAAGAAATAAAAAAGCCAACTGACTGAGCACTAAGAAACCGATTCAAAAGGCAATACACAAAACTCCACAGCTGTTATCAAGGTAGCTACTTTGCTACCCTATGTTCGTGTCAGACAGGAGAACGCTCCCAATATTTAGAACTAAAGCTAAGCTAATGTTTCAAACACATCCTACATGCACCACATTTAGATAACTGATCCTTATTTTTTTATCCCCAGCACTAAGGTGCTTGTTTACAGGATTTGCTAATGACTGTTTAGTCTGCAAGAAACACTCAATTTACCTTAGATTATGTATTTCAAGAGAGGCTGGTATTTTTAGTTAGACTCTTTCTCAATGTAAAACATTTTTTCCTAGACAAACAACAAATCACAACAGATTTCTTATTTCCTGCTAAATAAAGGTATTTTACAATCCCTATATGCAAGGAGAAAACACATCCTCAGCAAGCATACTAATAAGTACTTTTGGAAAGATTACAACAGACCATCTTTTTCATTGAAATAAATCATTACAAGAAATAAACCATACTTTCATATGTTATAGCTATTAAATTGGCTAATATAGTGCATACACACAGGCCTAGCTAAATCAGAGATCACCACTGAAAGAAATATTTACTATATTTGACACTCTTCTTCAATCCATTGATAAGCTAGGTTTAAATAAAAGAAGTGTTCTAGATCAGAGGTGTGGGACAGATTATATATTAATTAGATTTCCAAAAGAAAACTCAGGATGCAAGTGGGAAAGGAAGAGGAGGAAGATGGGGAAAAAGGAAAGTTAAAACCATTAGCAAAGATCCACACTATAATGGCCAAATCCAAGCTATATCAAAGTTAACAGGCTCTTAACAGTGAGCGTTTGTAGAAGCAAAGGGCAACTGATCTTCTAACCCACGCAAACTCAAAACATACATTCGATTAAAAAAAAAAAAATCCCTTACGCTGAAGTCACCTGCCTTAAGTTCCATCACATCCGCTGTGAAGAATTAACCTATTTTTCCAGTTAGATTTTTGAAACACATCCAGTCATTTAACAGAGAAGATGGTGCTAAGAACTTTCTTATGAATATGTATTTTTTTCAAAATATAAAGCCTATAATACACAGTTTGTGAAAAGCCTGTAACTGCTTAGCACTAACAATGGAAAAAACCAATAATCTTTGATCACTGAAGTGACAGAGTCAGTCATGGAATATATGTAAGAAACACTGACATTTCAACACTTCACCACCACCACACATCTTAGAAACTGTACTTACTACACTGAATAGAAGTTCCAAGTAGCTTAAGTCAACATATTATGGTTGGGAGATAACAAACAAACAAAAAAGATCAAGCATAATTTTGTGTCTTTTCATTGCTGGAAGCATGGCATGTTTAATGGTACCAGCGGCACGCACTGCAATACAACACTGATTCCAACCATTAAGGCTACTAGTATCTCACATAATGTAATTTTTGTGGACCTTTTTCCTCACATTTTAGGCAAAAAAAATTGGTTTACTGTATGTTTGATTCTTCCTTGGTTCTCAAGAAGCTCTGCTGCTTTATTCACTCAATTCAAAAAGCCTGCAGACACTTCTACTTAGTTCTGCTTTACAACAGAAGTACTACTTTGAGTTAGGACATGTTTAGAGTACAGAAGAAAGTTTGCTTTGCAACTCAGATTCCAAGTCCAACAGCAATTCCTTCCTGTGCTTCAGATTCATCAAAATACAAAGGACAGCGTTTTTCTTCAACTGGATTTTGGAAGACGTTCAATGTGAGGCACCCTCTGGACTTGGTCCACATCTATTCCTCCCTCTTCACAATAAGATAGGAAATTCCTCCATGGGAGTATTTTCAGGTGTTGCGGGTTTGGGTTTTTTTTTTGGTTAGTTTTGCTTCACGGTTTTTTTTCGTTCTGTTTTCTGGGTGGTTTTGGTTTGTCTTTTTTTTTTTTTTTAAGTTTGAAAACTGAAAACCAGCAGATATCAACTCTGCTACAATAGTATGAGTTTCCAGAAGAGATTACTCACCATTAGGAAACCCAACTGAATTTAAAATCTGAGAAAAGGAAGAACAAAAGTAGGTGTGCGCTTCAACTGATGCTGCTTGCCAGAGAAGAGGTAGAACATCTGGCAGGTGACTTCATGGGCAGGTCCTTCAGACACGTGCCTGTGATTGACAACTCAATTTCAACCATCCTGGCTATCGCATGAAGGGCCAATCTTAACAGGTGGATTGATGAACAAGCTTGAGATAGAGGAACAGGAGTGTGGATGCTTTTTATAGCATCATTCAGATGATCTTATTTTTGTGGAAGCTACAGTGCATGCTTTATCAATGATCAAACACTGTTGGACTTACTAGATTGAACTACGGCCTGTGTTTGTTCAGAGGTTCCAGAGGCAATGTTTGTCAAAGCCCATGCAGCTTCAAACTGTAAAGAAGGACTGCAAAGTAAGGAAAAAAAATTAAAAGTTATTGTAACATGAGTTTTCAAATCAGACATCATAGGCACATTAGCTCATACCAAGAATTCTTGCAACAATTAAATATTCTGAGTTTTAGAAATACTCACTTGTCATCTCTTTCAAGACAGTGCACTAAAATTGGTAATATTCCTGATTTTATTAGATCGTCAATTGGTGGATTGCGATCACTGGAAAGTAGCTTTCTGTTTAGGAAAAGGAGAAAACAGAAGACTTAACAGACAAATCACAGGATGAGAAGTCATGACTGGAAAGGATCTCTGGAGGTTGTTTAGTCCAAACTTCTGCTCAAAGCGGGATTATTGCTGACACTAGATCGGGTCAGTAATGCTTTCCCGTAGTTGAGTTTCAGAAGCCTTCAAGCATGGAGATCCAACAACCTCCTTGGACAAACTGTTGCAGTGCTGCACTACCTTCTGGGCTGGAAAGTTTTTCCCCAGTATGTGTGTCTCATTTAGTAAGGATATAATGCCAGAGAGCAAGGATTCACAAAGTACTACCGCAAACAACAGAAGTGTACAAACTTGTTTCAATTTTTAACCCCTTTAGTTTCACCTTTCTGCAGTGAAGGAACTAAGGAGAATGAAAAAAGCTTCTTGGAGAGGACAACGTGGTCTGCCACACCAAACTTTTACTAGTAGTGGGAAGTGAGATTATATATAGTCATCTCTTCATGTATCAGCCTATTCACAAACACATGAAAGGCTTGACAGAACACAGTAACTAGAAATCAACTCTCCACTGCTGCTTTATCCCGAAAGATATCACTAGTGTGTTAAAGGGGGCAACACGGGGAAAGAGACAACGAGACGAAGAAAAGCCACAGTTGCAAAACAAAGTATCTCAGAAAACCAAGCAATCACAATAGGGAGGATCTGAACACAGACTATGTGAAGACTCTTGTAATAATCAGATGTGCATTTTCAACTTCCAACTAAGTAAAGGAGATTCCTTTTAGAAGTGAAGACAATTTATATCTACAAGCTTATAAAAATCAAGGAACAAAAGTGCACTTACAGCATCTTAATACTGATTTTTGTTCACTGACAAAACAATCATAGTGCAATCTATTCACAACCCATCTGCTCAAGTAAGTAGAGAACTCTACTACAAGAATCAAATAAAACTTCAGGTTTGGGGGTGGGGGATTTTTTTGTTTGGTTTGGGTTTGCTTTTTCTTAAGCACTTCTATTCAAGTTTTTCTGTTCTTCATATTCCAGTTGTATGTTTTGAGGTTTAGACTTGGGCAAGATTTTTCCTTCCTCTTCCAGCTTCAGACCAAAGGACGGTACAGATTCAATCAGGACTGAAAAGCATTTGTCTTCACCTCTAAAACATACTTTAATGCCTTTCCAATAATGTAAACTGCACTGCTTTAATTTTAAATTAGTTTTCAATTTAAAAAAAACACAGTTACAATGGTAAGAAATCCACAGAGACATTCCCATTTCAAGTCAGGCTTAATTCAGTGTACTTTAGCCTAACTTGGTTTAGATCACCTACAGTAAATAGGGTGATCTACATGATGCTACCCTGAGTTGATGAAACTTTTTAATGAAGACAAGTTGCCCAGTGGAAACGGGCACAGAAACTGTTCTTTCCCCTATCAGTTTCAAATACATTAACTCCCAAAAGTCAAAGTGACTTCCAGTTCACCTAACTTCTCTTTGATTTGGAAGCCTTCCCTTGCACTTGAATCAACTCCCTGGACCACAGAGGGTAAACAAATACAAAGTTGTAGCTTTCTGCTACAACAAAAAAACCCATCCAGTAGTTCACGAACAGCAGTTAAATACTACATTTGTGCAAGTAAAATTCACAAGAGTATTTTAGGATCACTTCTTGAATACATACAACTATGTAGAATTCCTCTTAAAGCAAAAGTGGTTTTCGTGGCCTAATCCATGAGAAAACTAGGAGGACTGTGCTAGTTCTTTCTGTATTTAAAGCCAAAGAGTTCACAGTTCTGCTATTTATGTATTGTACTCTACTTGTGAGAAGCATCAAGTATTGCACTAAGATAAATCCTAGTATTTATTTATACATAACGAAAATCCCAACTACTTCAAGGACCTAGGTATTTCGATTTTTTTTGGTAAAGTTCTACTTATCAAGTATTCTTTTTTAAAATCAGTAAGTGACATACTTTTTCTAGTTAAGTTAGAATACATTTTCTGAATTTAAGAGCATGGTAAGAATAAAAATAGTGTATTTGAGAAAAGTGTGCTCTTACCTTGCAGCCTGCACAGCACTTAACTGTATACCCTGGTTGTCACTTGAAGCATTCTAATATAAAAGAGAATTTAGACTTTTCACACATTTGTCACCATGACATGAAGCATGTTCAAACAATTAATTTTTTTTTTACCTGTACTATTGCCTCCAAAGAAGTGTTTTGCTAGAAAACAGAAACAAATGCAGTTAGAAATTAGAAATGTCTTTTAAGTACATAAAAAGAAGACATGCTTGAGAGTTAATTTAATTCTTACCACTCTAAAGTCACCATCTATATCAGAATCTTCACAGATATCTTCATGGGGAACATTTCTCCTCTTTAGAAGATGCTCATCTCTTTTGTTCTTAAAGGGAAAAATGATTTAATACCTTTAAAACTTTGATTTAGGGGGTATGGGGGGTGTTAAGAAGGGAATAGAAGCTTCTGTTTTAAACAAGCATCATAAACATGCTTTCATTCATAGTGTTCAAATTTCCAACATTCAAAAAGTTGGAAAGGGCTTCAGAGAAGCAAGTTTTGGAAACCACTTCTTCCTAGAAAAATCTTCCATCCAACTTTGTCTACAGCAGTAACTACTTTTGCTGGAAGTTTCACGTGCACACATCCATCAACACTGACGTTACAACCTATTTGTCATTGTTTGTAACAAGATAAGACAATGCCCACCCAGAGGCTAGTTATCTGTTCATCCCAGAGGGAAAATAATTCAAGTTATGATTATTTTTTTTCAAGAGCTAGTGCTCCAACAATTCTAAACAGTGTTATCTTCACACATACACTCTTCCACTCTTACTTGTGTGTTGCATTACTGTTTAGAATAGCTTTCTGTCTACAGATTAGCAGGAACATCTGATTTTCAAAGGAATAAACATAAGCTTTTTCTAAGTTTTTAAAACTTAGCTGGAGAAGCAAGAATTATTCCCTTCAATAGATTACAAATAAAATTCTGTTTTTTCAGGACAAAAAATACGGAACTTCTAGTGCCAGGTATGGTAACTTTAGAACTTCCTTCTAAACCAAATTACCTTCACAGAATTAGTAAAGACAAATAGATAGTTTAACAATGGTGTTCTTGGCAGACTACAGAAGAACACAAAACAGCAATTTTTTGTTGTTTTTTTTTTTTTTTTAAATCCTTTAACAAAAACTCTTGCATTTTACTAACACAGTCAAATCCCATTTGGTAAGAACAACGCTAGGCCATCTCACCTTTCTCAACTCCACAACCACTTCATTTCTTTGTCTTCTCATAGTCTGAAAAGAACCAAGATCAAAGTACATTACGCTCTGAATCTAGACAAAGTAATTAAA
This sequence comes from Cariama cristata, assembly GCF_000690535.1. Classification (NCBI taxonomy): domain Eukaryota; kingdom Metazoa; phylum Chordata; class Aves; order Cariamiformes; family Cariamidae; genus Cariama; species Cariama cristata. Next base: position 27,147 of record NW_009621883.1, read on the forward strand.
AAAGTTCTTGCACAACTATTTTTAAGTTCATGCACTTTAAACAGTACGTGTACACACAGGATTTCATTCTCATTAGAAAAGTAGAGATCTGACAGGGAATGGAGATAACCGGATTATTTCTGCCTGTATTATTTCACAGTAAAACAGAGTCTCCTAGGCCTTCACGTTGAAGAAAAAAGGGTATACGGGATCAGGGAAGAAACAAGTGTCTTTTAACAAAGGGCAACGTTGAAAGGAGTTGTGCATAAAACAGCACCAAAAGCATTACAAACACCATGCCAAACTAACAGAAAGCATACAAAGTTTGCCTAACATTTATAACCTTTTCTCGATTCAAGGGGTTTTTAACATACACAGATAGATAGAGTATGAGCCAAAACTGCTACTTTTTATAAAAAGGCATATTGGTAAACTTGAAAACTGCAAAGTGGAAGTCAAGCACAACTGCCTGCCTACACATCTAAGTAAGAACTGGCTCAGAGCAGCAGGGGAATCGGGTGATTAAGCTGCCTGGGCTGCACTACCAGACCAGCTGATCAGCCAGAAACTGGCAAGGAGCACAACCCTGCACTAACAGGTGACTGTCACTGTACAGCTATACCGAAAAGCAGAGGCTGAAGTTCAGACTGTGCAGGTAATCCCTCATCTAAACAAAGTACAATCGCTAAAGCAAAAAGAATTTCAGTATTGTAATTCTTCAGAATAACTAGATCCAGACAACAGCAGGCCCTTTTTTCAGTGATGCCCACCATGCTCCTCATAGAAGTATAGCACTCTGACTGTCCCCTTCCAGACACAAAAGGGGAGAAAGTTCTACAAGAGCTCTCGTTCACCCAAACCTCCACAAAGGTATCTGGGAGAAACAAGTAAGAAAGTAAATTTACAGATTTCACACTTTTCTGATATGCGTACGTTCCTATTACCATAAGAAACAGTACTAGCCTTGCAGAATGGTTTTATAAACAAGGTCAAATTAAGAGACCTAGTAAGCAAAGCTGAGTTACAAAAATATTATTCGTAAATGAAAAACAATGAAAAACACATAAAACCCTTGGCACTGTAAGAGCTTTTTTTTTTGTCATTTTTTTCTACAGCTCCCATTGAGAGCCTTCAGAAAAAAAGCAACTGTAAATATAAATTGGTTTACTACTGCTTGTGTTACTACAGTGTAAAGCAAAAATAGAAAAAAATCAGTCTATAGTGATTTCATTCTATACTTGAATTTTGCAATGAGTGAGAACAACAAAGTTAAAAAAAAATTGTATTTTTATTGTGACTTCACCATTCACAAGCCCAGAGAAAGCTCGAAATCCTGGAGCATAAGGGACTGTGTTAACACAGAATACAAGGAAAAGGAACAGCTAAGAGAGCTTTTGAACAGCAATAAGCAGTAGCTCTGCAGATAAGGTTTAAAAGCTTGACTTTCAGAGGCATAATTATTTTTTTCAAGAGGAATGCGCATTTCATCAGAATCAAATTTCCAGCTCTGAACAAGACAGTTTACCTTCTCAAATAAAGGAATTAAAATGAAAAGAGCAGGAAAGGAAGCAAGTGGAAAAGAAGGGCTGGTTCCCTGCTGCTTTGGAGGTAGAACTTTTCACCGCTTGAGGACCAAAATGCAGTTTATCATGAGAAAAACAGGCAGAGGAGGGAAAAAACCCAACACACCCACACAATGATAGCGTCCCACCATATAAAAGGCAAAGTATACAAGCATACTTAATGCAGCTGCTGCAGCACCTGGAATGACCAAGTAAGAGCCATAATGAGTAAGTACAAACTGTCCCACACTAAAAAGCACCAAAGCAAGTTTCAAGGAAATGCATGCATCTTTAAAGAACATTAATTCAATTGATCGGTCAAAATTAAAAGCTGAGTCTGATGCAGCTTAGATTCATGGCTTTTTCAGTTTTAAACCTATAAAAAGTCATGTCTGCTACATGAGGTCAACAGCTAACACTACTAGTATGCAGATAAGCTTTATTCCAGTGCTATGGACTTACTCTCCATAGCTAGATAAGCTTTTCAAGTATTTCTTAGAATTCTCCCAATGAGAGTGAGAATCCCAAAGGTGCAATCTCAAGACAAGAAAAAAACATATTCTAATAATAAATCTTTATTAACACTTTTCTGGCCCAATAGGTATGCTCTGAATTAATATAATACCTCTCTTACAAATACATGAATGAATTTAATGTTTTGTAGTAGCTCCAACTGAAGTGTCTAGAAGTCAAAAGAAGAAAAGTTTCTCTAGCAGCTATCTTCCTACACCTGCCTTTGTCAAACACACAATTACAGACTACTGCCATCATCACCTGGCAGTCCACGCTCCGAAGCATGCATCATTTCAACACTGGGGAGGCAAGCCCCCCGCCCACAGCTGCACACAGGGCAGGATGCTGACGCTGGCAGGTTAGCACTACGTAACTTCAGCCCAGGAAAGGGTTGCCTAGGATTCATCAGCAAAGGCATCTATCCCACCTGAATGATGAATGGTAACTCTGGAGAAGAGAGCTGAAGGCAAGACACACTCAATAGTCATTTATCTGTGCTCAAAGTGCTGCTACCTTCCTGGAGAAGGTGACACACTACTGGATACCACCCACCATTTACAGGCTTCAGAAAGATGCTGCAACTTTACAGCTGACTTATCTACCACAGGCTTTTGCTCTCAGCCAGTAACTTAGTGCTCAGCGTGGTTTCTGCGAAGTCTACTAACCTGGCATATTGAAAAAGAAAACAAAATGAGGAAAATCTCTGATAATAAGATTACAGAATTGCACCAAGTCCCCAGTAATCTCGCAAGATTGTTAATTAATGCCTTCCCAATCCACAACCGTTACTGCAACCTAACAAAATAAGCATACCTATCGAAAAGCTGTACTGCAAGAACGATTCTTCTCAACAGACTTCAACAATGGCATCACTGGTCACAGAAAAGCTGTTGCTAACCAAGGGCAAGACCCAACGTACGCTTTCAAGGAACAGAAGACTGAATTGTTAGAACACCAACTGTAAAGGGATATTAAGCTGTAAAGGATATTTGTATTGAGTCTGGCCAAGATGGAGGTAGTTTTCCCCACAGCAGCCTTCACAGTGCTGTGCTTTGTACTGGGAGCTGAAAAGGTGTTGATAACACACCAATTTTGGCTACTGGTGAGCAGTGCTTGCACAGCATCTGGGCTGTCTCTCCAACATTGACCCCTCACCAGTAGGCGGGTGGGGGGGACAACAAGATTTTGGGAGTGAACACAGCCAGGACAGCTGACCCCAACTGACCAAAGGGATATTCCACACCGTATAATATCTGCTCAGCAATAAAAAGCTAAGAGAAAGGAGAAGGAAGGGGAGGTATTTGTTATTTATGACATTTGTCTTCCCGAGCAACCGCTACATGTGCTGAAGCCCTGTGAGGTCTTTTTCTTCCATCTTATTTTCTTCCCACCCCTGTCCTGCTGAGGAGGGGAGCGATGGAGCAGCTGGGTGGGCACCTGGTGTCCAGCCAAGGTCAACCCACCACAACATTAAGAGTGATAGTTGCAATTACTAGCGAGCCCAAAAGGAAATTTATTCCAACTCAGGTGCTAACACACCTTCAGGACAAGCACATATGAGTGCACGTGTGTGTGATAGAGATAAGCGGAGAAGTGAGTGGGATCAAAACAAAGACTCCACCAAAAAAGCCTCAGATGTGTCATTTAGAAGTTTATTGACTTGAAAAATCATATATGCAGTTGATCAGACTTAAAAAAACCCCTGAAACTTCATCAACACTCTGCTGGAACAAGAAGAACGTTCTCCCTCCAGACATAAGCTGACAGGCCCTTGGTTTTAATTCCTGCCTGCTTCTGAAGAGGACCAGCATACCTTGGACTCACAAAAACCTGCACATGAAAGACAAGTAACCAATGAAGTCACTCTTAAGAACAGTTTACCAAAACAGGGCTCCACTAAAATAATTTTCTGTGTAAATAGTAGTCGGTTGACAAACTAGTTATTACTGGTCAACCTGTCGCTGGCTCTTCCTCCTAGGAAGACAAAACACAGAACAAATAAGAACTGAAGTTAGCTCTGTCAAGGAGTTTCACAGCATCATCACCTCAGCCTAGAAAGGGAACAGACAGTTTGGAGAAACTAACGTGACAAGCAGACTCAAGATCAACTTGTGTTGTTTTTTGGAAAATAGCTCAAAGCACAGAAACCTAGGTATAATGGTTTCTTGGCAAGTGGCACTGTAAAGCTAGATCCTCCCTTCTGTTCTGTATAAGACTTGACTTGATAGTTAGACTTCTCTGAATCAAAATTACCAGTTCTCAGCTTGTACTAACACAACTGTGAGTGGGAAACCAATCTCAACTTCAAAGTTTCTAGAAACAGAATTCAGAATGTTCCTTGGAAAGTGCTCCAATTTAAAAACGCACATCACTTCAGTACGAATTCATGTGGCTCTTTCAGTCATTGGAACCTGCTCTTCGTTTGCTACACTGAAAATCAAACGATCAAATCTATTTCTGTCAGCCTATAATCCTCCTTTTTTCAATTATATTTAGCTTAAGTTTTATCATAAGGGCTATTTTCTGACCATTAGTCATTACTGAGCCCTTCAGCTTATCATTAAAATCTTGTGTTAGCTGATGCCTGCAGGATTCTGATACATTCCAGAGTTTTTCACAATGCCAGAATCAGAGGAAGCGTTACCACGCTCCACACTCAGGAACAGCTCAGATCTGTTAGCCCTTTCTAAGTACACCAGCCTACACCTGGAGGTCCTGCTCAGCTAATGTATCCTGACCCCTCTTCCACTTCTTTCTCCAAATCACTGCTTCTCTAAAGCTCAGACTATCACACACATAACCTGTCTTTACTGTTTTGTGGGGCGGGGTTTTTTTGCTATTATAAAATATTTCACTCAAGTAGCTCTGTTTATGCACTTACAACAGGAAGGTTTGACAGCATACAAATAATAGTAGAACTTTATCTATTCCTGTCATTCTAGTGAATGGTTTCCAAAGGCACATAGTTTCTGTTGTGGAACTGCAAAGGCAATGGTTACTTTAAAGCAGAGCTGCTTGAGTCACCTTTCCTTCCTAGAAAGTTGCTACTCCGTGCTAGCACTAGTCTGGTCTACGATTCAAAATACAAAGCAAATAAAAAAAAAACCCACCACCAACAGGGATGAGGGGTGTGTGCACATGCAGAAGCAGACTACTATTTACCTCCAAAACCTGTTGTAAACTGGATGGCATTTTCAATTATTTTCTTTTTAAAACACCACTTACTACGGCCCAGTGCACAAACTGCTTACTCACTACACTAGCTACTCAGAAAGCACCCAGGCTGCAGACCACAGCTGGAGAAGACTAGTCTACAACCCAGAACGTCCACTGCAGTGATCACAGCAATGACTAAGAAACTTTGTCTTCTCCTTCACAGGTAGGAAAGGCACTGAACTACAAAACAAGGACAGAACCCTTCAGAGATACATGCCAGTTCATATTTGGATTTGGTAAAAATCCATACTCTTCATTCACTCTACATACATTCAGTTTAATCAAGTGATTTAGGTCCTCCCCTATCCGTTATTTTCCTCCCATACTAATCCAAGCTTATTTGCAAACTGGAGCAATAAAGTCTACTCTTAAGATCACTGATAAAAATGCTATTGGATTTTAAAGCCCACACAGTCTCTACAAGATACCACCAGAAAACACATCTCAGCAACTATTCCCCCTTCAGAATTATAATGGGACTCTCGACTCTCAGTTACAAACAAATAAAAATCAATATGACTTTGCACATGCTGTCATTCTAGTTTTTCCTGGAGAAGTTGTGCATGCCAAGTAAAATGCCTTACCCAAACAAATATCTAAGTATGATTTTAAAATGACAAAATGTATGAGCTTCACCACAGAACTACAAGTCAGCTTAAAGGAACCTATTTTTAACTCTGAGTGAAATTCCCGCTCTCGTTCAGGTCCTCCATATTTGAATCTCAAGCAAACTATTTTGTGTGGGATTCAGAAAAGGCTGAAAAGCTTCTGACTACCTGCAATATCCAGTATATCTCATAACATTACCTCTCCTCCAATCCCCTGAAGCTTCCTCGGTGTTCTCAAATAGAGTTAGTATTACAAGTCCAGGAACACTGCTGGCAACTCCTAAAATCCTGACACTGTGATCTTAAAACATCTAGATTCAATGACTGCTCCAAAATCAGTTTTTAAGTGCTCTGCATTACAATACTACGATTGTTTCACATCAGGTATCTCTGAATTACAGAGCAGAAATACTCATTTGACATTTCTCCTGTGCTGGCACTATTAAAGCAACTCTCAGTCTCTCACCCAGCAACACAGGCAAGTCAGGGAAGAAAAGGCCAGCAGAAACTCATCAGTTTCTTCCAGTATTTCCAGAGAAATAATATGCATGAAACATTTTTTATTTCATTTCAAAAAAACCTAAATATCAGTCAAATTTGAATGCTGCACCAGGCAACAATCACCAACAGAAAAGGAAATGTTGAATCACCTCGTAAAACAAAACAAACAAAAAAACTCACCCCAAACCTTCTCTTCAAAGCTTCCCAGAAGCTCAAGACCCCTAACATGCAGTACTAAACAGCAACTACTCAAAACCAAACAGTTCATAAAACTCTATTGCAGACACAATGAACAATTTGCACTTATCCTGGCCTTTGTATAGCAAAGATCTAGTATTTGATTTCAAGGTCTACGGTACCACAATTAAAAATAAATGTTGGAAAGAAAATTGGGTATCACCCCAGCCATACCCACAATAAACAGAAAAAACAGCTCATCCTTTCCTATTCAAGAAGAAAAGCCCAAGTAAAACTTGTTCCTCATTGAAGACACAAGATGAAAAAAGTTACCTTAATTAGCTTTCCGAGTAGATAAGCATTTGCATAATTTTGTATAAGAGTCCAGATAAGCACTTAAGTAAAGTTTTGGATGTTAAAAAAAAAAAGTGTCCCCACTTCTGCAGTTCTGTAAGGTTAGCTCCTTTGTGTGCTGTAA
>NW_009621884.1:0-8823 GCF_000690535.1 Cariama cristata
GACATATGGTCACACACAGAGCATTTCTGCACGCACAGAAAGCCGTGTAGGTAGTGCCATGGAGTGCTCTCAGCTGTGCGAGGAGGAGGAGAATGGGGTGTGCACACCCAGCAGGCACCATCGGCAGCCGCTGCCCACACACCGACACCGGTCACTGTACCCCACTATGTGCTGTATGCGTTGTGTCAGGTACCCCCACGGTACCCGGGCTGCTGTGGACATCCCTTCATCCCAGGACAGGGGAAGGACGAGGGTGCTTGAAGGAAGGTTTGCCCTCAAGATGTTTGTCTTACCTGGGTTAGTGGGCAAGACCCAGCTGCACAGCCCAGGATGCAGGACCCCACAAAGCCTGTCCTAGCCTGTTTAACGCTGTCTTTCCTTCAATGGATCTACACACGCCACCTGGTCTCTGCCCATTTTTGCAGCAGGTGGATACACTGGCTGGTCCTGACTCTGCTTCTTTGCTTCTTTTACAAGTTGAGATGCTGACGGAGCATGGGCATGCCCTTTCTGCTCCTCCCTCTTCATAGCCAGCCTCCCTGTGCTTCCCTCAACCCCTGCCTTCTTGGGCACCCTTCCTGCCCCAGGGAGGCTATGGGCCAGGAGAAGAGAGCTACTCTGGCTACCCCTCCCTATGCACAGTGCCAGGCTACAGAGAGACCTCCCAAAAAAAGCTGCGTGCCATGTTTGCTAGTGGGGCAGGCTCAGCCTCCCACTCCTTTGCTGTCTCCGCTGAGCCTTGCAGACTGCTAGGTTAAACGAGAGCTGACACAGTAAGTGGAGAATTGCTCCCAGAGCAATGTCTCGCCTGCATCAATCTCCCCCTGCCACCACTGACCTCTGGCCCTGGAAAACTCCCAGAAAGTGTCCAGCTCCAGACAAGGCAGGAGTTGATTAACTGAGTCCATCTCCAGAGCGTGTGGGAGCTCTGTTGTCTCTCATTTTGGCTTGGGGAGGTGGGATGCTGACTTCAGGCTGGCTGAGAAAAGTCTGGTGTTTCAGGAAAAGAATGAGGAAGGGTAGACCTCAGGCTGGCCAGGCTCTGGCTGGTGACTCGTTCTAGGTCACCAAGACTGGGGACACTCTGCCAAGGTGAGCAGGGTCCCTCTCCAGGGGCTCCGGGGGTTCTCAGGGGCTGATGCTGGGCTGCCCTGGAGGAAGAGGATGGAAGGACAAACACAAGGGGTGAACAAAGACAGAAGAGAGAAAGCTGGATGAGGTAGCCCACAGTTTCAGTGTGAGAACTGTGGTATTCCGTGTTCCCTGGTAACTCCCAGGCAGGGTGAGGATCTCATGGAGCAAGTCCTCAGCTTTGCCAGGAGTGGGGAAAACCAGCTCCCAGCAGGCTGAGTTGTGGCTCATTTTGTTTCATGTACATGACCCATTTGGGATCACACCGTCTCCCAAAGGCTGTTTGACCGGCAACACCTGTGAAGGGTTCAAGCATTGCCTCCGATGCGCTGCCACACTCAGCTGCTGCTGGTGGCTGTGCTGTCGGAGCATATGCCAGCATCGCATCGGGCTGGAGGTGGAGCCCCGGAACAGCAAGTAGGATTTTATCATCTCTTTGTCTCCTGCAAATTTGAGTCATGAGCGTAATTCAGCAGGTTTCAGGCTATGGAGAACTACGCAAGGCAGGGGAAAAGAGCCTCTGCTTTGCTTTTTGTTCTTTGGAAATGGCTAGTCCTTCCTCACCCGCCTTACCCCCAGCAAAGCATTTTGGGGTGCAGGTGGTATTGTTAGCATTTCAGATGATCTTATCCACATGGTGAGGGAGCTGTGCCATGGCAGACCTACTTTGGCAGCCAGCGAGGTCCTGGAAAAGATGCCATCCTTTCCAGCAAGCTTGGAAATGGCTAGGACGAGCACAGCTTATCCTGGAAAAGGAATGCCATGCCCTCCCAGCCATGCTTGGGGGTGGCTGCTGGGCTGTGATATAAATAACACAGGGGGTGTGGTGCCGCCAGGCCTCCCACACGTGAATGACGGGTCTGCTTGCAGTGAGCAAGCACGGCGCGTGGGAGCTGCTCAATCTGTGCGCCGAGTGTGCATGGAGGAGTCTGACCTGCCAGGGCTGGAGGAGAAGGTCCCCTGCGAAACCGGAGGCAGCAGAAACACTGGGCAGAACCAGGAGTAGAGCAGTGAGTGGGACGGGGTAGAAAGCATGAGGGCAGGCTTTAGCCCAAGGTAAGATAAGGCAGGGAAAGAAGGCTCCATCCCTCCTGACACCTTCCCGCTTTCCTCACTGCTCTGCATCTCCCTGCCATCTTGTTGCTTCTCCTGGTCATCCCTCCCCTGCACACAAGCCCGGCCCCAGTGCTTTGCACGTCCGGCTGTGCCCAGCACCTTCCCCACTGTCCTGCCCAGGTTTGGCACAGTTACAGCCGAGCACTGCTGGCACACAACCATTTGCTTCCTTCAAAGTTTTCCTGCTGGCTTTGATTTTTGTTGCAGCAAGGCAGTACGCGTGCAGGAGCAGGTGGAAGTGGTTGCTCGGAGTGGAGCACACGGGATGTACCATCAGAGTGATGCGTTTAGTGTGTGGGCAAGATGACCTTTATTATGCATTTCCTAATGATGGACATCCTCCATTTGCAAACCTTCACTGCTCTTAGGTAGAAAGGTCTGAGCTTTGAGGGTTTCCCCAGCTTTGGAAGTGGTTTATGTTTGAGTCTGCCTGAGTAAAGGATGTGGGCTGTCATATCGCCATGTAGGTAGCAAATTATGAGTAGGCAGAGCAGCCTGCCCAGGTGGTTTCTCTAGATCAGATCCATGTATTCACAGGGAAACTGAGGCCTGGCCTGCTCCAGCTGACTCCAGAGACGTTGTCCAAAAGCCACACAAAGTCCTGGGAGAGCCCTTCATCTGCTGGACCAGCAATGCAGGACTATCCCAGATCTGCATGGTCTTTGGAAAATCTGTTTAAGTCACTCAGTCCCTGCTATCTTTCTGAGTCTGGAAAGCAACCTGTGCAGCCCTTTCCTCAGTTCTGGAATTATTTCATAGGGCAGGAGAATTGAAAAGCAGCTAAGGACAAGGCTGGGAGACATAGCAGCAAGACATCCATGAATCTCCCCTTCCGACTGTGAAGGGACTCAAAGTTCTTCTCCAATGGGTGCGGAGATGCTGCTGCAGCTCACCTCCATGATCTTGCCATGCACCTGCCCACAGACACCTTCTCCTGTCTGGTGGGAGACCCAGGAGCAATTTCTGCAGCAGCATCCCTCCATCCCTTCCAAGCTGCAGAAGCCAGGAGAGGGTGGCTGGCACCACACCGCCAAGACACCATCCTGCCCACGATGGCCTTGTGTGACAGCCACTATCAACTTTGCCAAATTGCAGCCCCCCTCCAGCTGACAGCCATCTTTGTGCTGTCTCCAAGGGTTCGTCTCAGCTGTGGCGTTACAACCCCTGATTCAGTTTACACATGCTCACATGCAGGGTAGCTGGTGGTGAAGGTACCTACTTGGGGTTGTGGGTGCGTGGGTTGGTCATCTGCCCACAGCCCAGCATAAGTAAGTATGTTATAAATCACACCAGTGTGGCAATGCCAGAGAAGCAAACATCTCTGGTCAGTGTTTGCATCATGCTGAGCGTAACGTCATCGTGGTTTATGGTGGGAGCCTCAGTGTTATTGCAACACTAACTAATCACTGGTAGGTGCTGATGGTCCTCCAGACCCTTCCCACACTGCCCAGAAAGACAAGCAGAGCATCGTGGGGCTCCAGAACACCCCAGCTCCCTGTAGCACTGGAGTTGTGGCAAGGTTGCTGCAAAGGGAGAACTGAGGAAGGGTTTGGTTTCCACCTTGACATTGTGAACCTCCTCTTTAAAGCCTTTTGAAAAAACTTCTCTCTCCAGAGTCAAATCAGGTAACTTTGCAATTTGGGGCTGTTTCACAAGTGCAAGTGGGACTCAGCTGTCTTCTGCAACAGAAGCTGGCTGTCCATAATGAGATCAGCATGGAAAGATAGGCTCAGGGAGCTAAAATATCTGATGCATCGCATCTGTTAATTTGGAGGAGCCCAGGACAGCAAGTTTTAGAAAGCTGCCTTTTCTGAGGAGTACGCGTGCTGAGATATCTGGTGATTGGCACCCTGCTTGGGGTTGATGGACAGACAGGGAGGGAAAGGAGAGCTCAGGGAGGGAGGGCAGACGCGCTTCCCTCTCTGCTGGAACAGAGTACGGCTCCCATTTGCAGTAATCCCATTAGGTCTGTTTGCACTAAGAGCCCACAAGCGTTCCCTTGTCGAGAGAGGGTCTGCCTTTGTGTGGACTAGGCTCAGCTCCACGACCACCACGAGCAGATGGGGAAGAAGGCCACAGTCCAACCAATTGTGCCTCCTTGTGTGATTAAAACATGACGCCAGGCCATCCTGGTGTGGGAGCTCGGAGGTTCACACCAGGCTAAAGGGTGCTTGCAGCACTACAGAGGGGCTGGGACTGGGATCAGATCAAGAAAGGGATGGGAACAGCAATGTGGGGTGAAAGCTGCTGGGGGATGATCACCTGGCTGTGGAGGAAACTGATAGACTCTCGGTCTTGGACGATGCCAATTCCCTGCTAGCGGAGGGGGAAAAGCTTCTGCTGTTAGATTAGCTGCTGTTAGCAGCACCCCAGCCTTCTCCCTATCAATCTGCCTATGGGAATAAACTGAGCCACGTATTCTGCTGGGGCTTCAGTTTGAGAGCCCCCCGGAGAGGGGACTGGGCTTGCTGTAAATCTCCTAATCCCCTTCATCATACAGCCAGACAACCAGAGACACCAAAGCAAACTGCCTGGGGCTGGGCCCCCCTGCCTCCCTTGAGCTGCTTGCAAATCCCAATCATCCTGTGGGCGATTACAGGGGCTTCTCCTGCAGCACAATATCCAATCTCCCCCAAAGGCCACTGCAACATATGCAGGGCCGGGCTCCATGGCCACTGCAAGCAGAGGCCACCCATATTAACGGGAGGGATGAGCAGGGCAAGGGCAACCTCCCCGCAGCCTAGAGCCAGCCAGGGAAGGAAGGCTTTGCAGCTTCCCCGTACCATGGTCCTGCTCCTCCTGCACGGTGGGCTCTGTTCCTCACAGAATCTCACTGTGGGATATGGTTATTGAAGCCCAGCACTGCCCTCTCCATGGCCAGTCCTGCTCTTGTGGCTCCATGGCTATCCATAGCTGTCTGTGGGCATCCTGGCATCAAACTCATCCCTTGCCAGAAGAGATGGTGTCAGCTCTTAAACTGCTTTCAGCTCTTTTTGAACCTTTACCCTGAGCATCAGGCTGGCACAGCAGTGGCCCAGTACCCTGCTCCCATGCCAGGAGTGTGTCCATGGCCATCAACACAGCACAGGTAGGCAGCAAAGGCTGTGCCATCCCATTGCTCACCCGAGCAAGAAAATCACCCTGGTGGGAATTCATTGTCCGGCCACTTCAGCCAGCTCTGTACAGAGCTCTGCCGTCTCTCTTTGTCCTCCCAGCAGATCTACTTGGACCTGGAACCATCTCAGGATCATTTTATTTCTTTAAAGCTTCAGTGAAAACAGATCAGGCAGTTCTGAGATTCCCAGCTGGTTCCCTGTTTCTAGCTTGCAGAAATGCCCATTGCTCTAGAAGCGAAGAACTGAGACAAAGAATGAACTAAGCACAGATCTTCTATGGTTACAGACAACACTGCTTTAAACTTCATGGTGTTTTTTACTGAACAAAGCCATGCTGGGAGAAAGCCTCAGGAGAGGCAGCCTCCATGCGGAAGATGGTGCCGCTGCACCTGGTGACTCCTGGTTAGAGCCAAAAAGAGATCCCAAAGCTCATCCACTTTACCATGCAAGCACTGAAAATGCATCTGCCAGGTCTGTGCAGGCAGCTGGACAGCTGAAGCTGCAAGGTCAGGCCCTCAGGAGACACGAGAATTAAATTTTCCATCAAAATGGATGTCCCTGGCCTGGCACATTCCCAGTTCCTGCTCTAAGCCAAGGACCCTATTAAACCAGGTGTACTTGAAAAACCCAGGTCAGAATAAAGCTTATGCAGCAAGTGGTTCCTTGCCCAGCCCATCTCCCTTCACACGCTGTCCCCACCTGGCAGCCAGTCAGACCACCGCCCCTCTTTGCAGATGCCCCCACCCCAGGGGAAACTGCCAAGGAGAGGGCAAGAGGAGCAGTTTCCCATCTCCTTCACCTTAGGCTAGGAATGATTCTTGTGGAGCCTCAGGCTGTGCAAACCTGTAAGGAGCGGTGGACTCAGCAGGGACACTGAGGCCACCTCACTTGACTCCATTTTGGTTGCTCATGAGACCCAGCCTGGTGGGACCATCCTGGGCCGGAGGGTATCCCTTCCATGTCCACCTGTGGGGCTCACTGGGCACCCAAACCCATCCTGAGGGCAGTACTAACCGGGGAGCCTTGTGTCCAGACTCCAAGCCATGTTGGGCAGCTGCAGCATCCTCACCAGCAGCATCCGCAAGGCTCCTTCCCACCCCGGTAATCAATGTGTGCTGCCATGGAAACTAAACAGTTTCCAGACCAGCACATAGCTGGCTGGATGTGATGCTCAGGGCTGTGCCGGAGGATCAGGAAGGTTTGCTGTACTGGGGTGGGGTGAGGAGAGGGCACGGAGTGCTGGAGGGAGCACAGAGGAGTAGGGGAGGAGAGGCAAGGAGGGAACCGTGGAGGTGAGGGAGTGGGCGGGATGGGGCATGCTGGGGGGCAGAGAAGTGTAGAGCAGAGGAGGGGAAGGAGGCACTAATAGGGGGGCAAAGGGGATCTGCACAGCCTGGGCTGACTGGGGAGGAGGAGGGAATGTGAGGAGCAACTGTAGGGCATGGCACAAGGTCAGGCACGTTCAGGAGGGACAGGGAGGTCCTGGGACTGTGTCTCTGCTTAGGACAATACTCCTTGGTGATTCCGGTTATCCTGGGGGCAGGTAGGTGCTGACAGCTCTGCCTGGGTGCTACCTGCCCCTACCTCGTGCCAGCTGTGGGAGTCTGGTACCATCCTCAACATTCAGATCCTCTTTGCCTGCGATGGGGCATCAGCAGGCAGCAAGGCCACTTGGTTCCCCAGGATCCCTGGAGACACATCCCTGCTGCCCAGCTGGTGTGTGCCTGCACAGAGGGGCAGCTCAGAGCCCCCCGCCCCTTCACTCATCAGGACATGAGACCTTGAAAGGGGCAGGCACCAGTTCTTCTTTGCATGGTTCAGAGGAGAGGCCAGGGAGAAGGGGACGGTAGAAAAGGAGTCTCTACAAAACCCCACCGAGGGGACAATGGTCTACATCTTCACTTGGAAACTCTTCCCTCCCGGAGACACTTGCCGGTGCCTTCCAAGCTGGGGGTAAGTCTTGCCTTTGCCTAGTGCTAAGACCACGGTAAGCCCAGTGCCTGCAGCTCAGCAAAGAGGGAGGCACGGTGCTGTGTGTGAGCCCAACACAGGTGAGACACGTATAGTACCCGCATGTAACCCAACTAGTGAGGGAAGCATCTCTACTCTGAGCTAAACTACCCTGTGCAGCTATTGATCTTGCCTAGCGCAGTCCTGTGCAAAGGCAAGCAGGAAAACACAACAGCCACAGCTGAGCAAGCTCCCTGCAGCTGCGGTAGGAAGCAGACGCAAATGTGCCCTGGTTTGAAGTGGCCCAGCTGTTTCCAAAGAGTCTGAACTACCTAAAAAAAATCAACCATTCTTGATAAAGGATATGGTGAAACAGTGAGAAATGGCATCAGGTCTCCAAGGAGCGGTGATGGAGGTGGGAGAGAATCCAGAGCTGGTTGGTGGGACTTTACCTGGTTCCCACCTTAGCTGGTGACAGGCGCAAGTGTCGGCAGCCTTGGGGCTGAAGATGTCTTTTCACTGAAACATTTTGGTTTTAAATAAAGGAAACTGGTCTGTGGCAAATTGCTTTGTGTGATTATTTTACTCGTACCTGTGCAGAAACATCCTTAAGCTGGAAAACAGGACCGAGGAGACAAGAGCGGCCACGCCAGGGCTCCTTGCACCTGGAGGAGGGCAGTAGGAGCAGGTAAGCCACCGAGGCTCTTCACTGCCTTCATGGGCTTTCTTCCCTGAGGGTGTCCCGGAGCCACCCCCAAAGATGTGACAGCCCCCAAGGATGCAACATGTGGGAAGAATCCATCAGGCACAGGCACCCGGGTTTTCACACTTTTATTGTAAAGCTTTAGGAAGGGCTAATTACAATGGAGTTGGTCATCTGACAGCTCAGCAAACAAACGTAACAGGAGAGAACGGAAAGGGGATCACGACGGTGTCATGCTCACTGCTCTGAACAGAAAGAATTACAAGGGAATCAATTGTGCTCACAGCGCCCGGGGAAAACCAAGCCCAAGGCCCAAAGCCTTCCCCGCACAGGGAAATGCATCACACATTGAGAGCAATACAACCTTAGCAAGAGGCATTGTCTTAGACATAGGTCACCATCTGAAAAATAGTTGGGTACTTTACTCTGCCATAGGATTTCTCCTTTAGAAAAGCTACACCTGCATGTACATAAAACTGTACAAAAAACAAGGCATCACAAGCAAGGAAATGAAATCTCGTATAAATAGAACCAACACTGAAGAGCTACAAAGGGGTCGCTTAGATCCTTCCCACGCAGCCCGCCTGCTCCCTGGCTCCCACCTTTGGTTTTACCCCTGGCTTGTCCTAGTGCAGTGTGAGATACAGTGACCCCCTCCGCAGAGGCGTCGAAACCCCCCCCTCCTCTTCCCTGTGCTTGTCTAGACTGGAGCCCGTGGGGAGCTTTTGTCCCCCCACGTGCACAGAGGCTTTATCCTTCTGGCTTATAATTGTGCAAATGAGCTTCTTTCCAACAGCACCTCTTCTT
>NW_009621885.1:0-5916 GCF_000690535.1 Cariama cristata
AGAGACCTAACACACCCTACTCGTCCACAGCCTCCCGCCGTGCCCTGTTAATCCCCCTGAGTTCATTACAACAGCAAAGTCCTCCAGAAGCAGGCGATGAACTGCCAGGACAGGGAGATTGGTCTCCAGCGAGCCCTAAAGGATGCATAAAGGATTCCTTGGGCACCCCCGAGCTGCAGAGCGGTGTGAGGATCGACCCGGAGAGATGCGCAAAGGCAACACACAGACCCACGCAGGGCGCAACTCTGCCAGCTTGCTAAAACCTGCCCCGGGACAGATCAGGCAGGCCGATCCCCCAGCTGCCCACAGGCTTCTCCTGTTAAATGCCAGGTTATTTATCAAAGCAAATTCTGCCGTTCGGTTTGTGCCAAACTGCCACTTGTTTTGTCTACATTTTTCGCTGGGAAATTAGAGCACAGAGGCTTATTGTTTTTCAAATGACTTAGGCGCCTGTCCGTGCACAGAACCAGCCCTAAAGATAGCAGGGGTCTGATGTGCAAATGAATGGCAGGATACAACCCCCCGGGAATATTTGTTCCCATTAAGCTTTGCAATTTTTTTGAAAGCATGTAGGCATTTAAAGGAAATATTTACCAGTTAAACAATAATGGCTCCAAAAGAGCAACTGAGATCACTGGCCCATCCCCTGTATTTCCTCATGGATCCGCTGAGGCTGCTGATTGAATTGGAGCTGTCTCAGGTTGTGCTGCACCCTCCGGGGAAGCTGATGGGTGCCAGATGTGCTGGCGTGGGGCGCTCAGGTGGACCCGTGTAAAAGGAGAGTAAACCGCTTTGGTGAGATCCTCCCTGGGGAAGGGAGCAGAGCAGAGGGGAGTCAGCGCTGGGACGTGCTGGTGAAGATGGAGCTCCGTTGCTGGGGAGGTTGGAGCGCACAGGAGATGCGATCCATCCCAGCAGCAAGGGAAAGGCTTGCTGACGCTGGTGGAAGCACAACTCCACGTTACACAGCAACTCACACGGCACAAACAGGTTTGCTCACTCTGTCTGGATCCAGCCTACCTCTGGGGAATGATTTCAGCTCACTTAATCTCATAAGCACGAAGCACAGGCAACTTTTCCCAAGAGCCTTGAAGGGACGGTAATTATCTTATTATGCAGAGAGTGTTACTGATTTTTCTGGTGTATGGAGATGAACAGAGCCTGATACTCAACTTGTCTAAGAATTGCAAAATGCATTTGGAAGCTGATGTAAGGCTTCTCCATCTGACCATACTGAAAGCATAGGATCTCATTTCACAGCCGAGACACTCACCTTGTCCGTGGTGCTCCATCATGTGTCCTGGGCAGGGATCCTTTCCTTAAGGACCATCTTGCTTTCTTACTGTCAGAACAGAAAAAGCCCGCTGTTACACTCCCCTTGTCATGCAGGCAGAGAGCAGTGACCCAGCCCTTGCCCATGATGGACCTGGTGTGGGGTTCCCTGGATGCTCCCAGAGGTCCTTGTGGAGTACACTGGAAGACCAAAGCAGGATCGTGGCCAGAGTGCCTGTGTCTGGCATTGGCACTGAGTTCACACCACAAAAGCTCACTGGTGTGCTGGAGAGGCACAGATACCGTGATACCGGTGGTATGGCACGGGGAGGCCCATCCCTTCCCTGCTCAGCAGTGTAGGCTGCACAGTGGGTGTTTCAGGAGCATCCTATGGGTCCTGGTCCTCCCCTCGCTCAGATGAGCTTGCAGTGTCGGTCACCTTGCTGTGCCCCGGTGGGAAAGGCCAGGCAGACCCACGGTGCCGTTGCACCCTTTGGGGCTGGGCAGGCAGGGGTACGAGCAAGGGCAGAGCAGAGCAGAAGCCCTGGTTCCACCTGACGCAGTGCCTGGGCTCTGCTGAGCACCGAGCTGTCCCCTCCAGTAGTTTCCCCAGTGCCAAGGCTGGGATTTTCCAGGAACCCAAGAAAACGGGGTGCCCCATTCCTTCTGACACTCCTGACAGTATCCAAGTTCCCTTACACTGATTTGTGATCCAATCTGCTGTACCCTAACACTATATTTTACCATTTTCAGTACATACACATGCTCATTTAAGGACAAAGATCCCTAACTGCCCAGGCAACCTTTGCACGAGTCCCAGGGATCCCAAGTGTAAATTTGATGGTGAGAAAGGGGATGGACACGTTGACACCCAGCATCCCTCATGGCACTCATCTTTCTGCTCCTTGAGGGGCAGCACCGCTCGGGCAGGACTAAGCACGTCACCTTTCGGGGTGTCCGTTAGAGCCTTCTCAACAATTAGGCGATTATTCCCTAAGTGTACTGCAGCATTTTAAAATTTTGCAGTTATTTTAATTGCAAAATGTTTGCTTTTCAGTTCCATTTACTGGGTCAAATCTTTGCTCAAGCAAGTGCCCACGTCAGCTGCTTAAGAACTGCATATAGCCCATTAAAAGAGCATTTAATCCTCCGCTCTTAGGGAGGGTTCAGTGTCTTATATGTTAATATTCATTATGCCGTGAGGAAATCCCCCAGGACACTGCCTGGCAAAGTTCCCTTGAAAGCAAAGGAGTTATGCCAGGTCAGAGTGGGGGAAGAGCAGATCTGTTGGCTCTGTTGATATCAGTGTGATGAGCTTCTGACAAAGGCAGTAAGGGATTTTGGCTCCTGCCTGAAAGTCTGTCTGAATTGGAAGTCCTCCCTGGACTGGTGTTTCACATGTTTCCTCCAACGCTTTCTCCCTTGCACACTAGAAGTGTACTCCCACGACATCTAATATTAATGCTTGTCTCCCGGCCAAGAAAGAAATGTTTCTGCCCAAACTCCCTCTTAGATTTAACAATGTCAAAATCTCCTTCTCTCCCACTGGTTTTACCACCAGTGTGAGCTATGAGGTGTGCTGAGTGCTGGCCCGGAGCAGGTCTCAGGCTGAGCACCAGCCTGGCTGCAAAGGTGAGATTTTCACCCACCTCCCCCTTTCCTAGAGCCCGTCCCACAGACCTGCCAAGCCCACCGCACCCGCCCGGGCAGCGGCACCAGAGCCAACATCACCCTCAGAGCATCCGTGGTGGATGGAGGGCTGGAGGGGTGGGCTGGGCTTCCAGACGGTCCCCTGCGCGGTGGGTGAGCTTGGAGGGTGTGAGGGTGGCTGGGGCTGGGGTGGGGGACTCAACTTTGCTCTGGCTCCGTCGGCATGAAAAAGGAATCGTTAACAGAGGAGAATTAATAGGAGATCATCACTAAGGTCCTGCATCAGGAACCCTCTCTTAAGAGAGGAATGCTTACAGCCCATCACAGTACATGGGACATGCCCAAGCACACGAGCGCTTCCCCAAACTGGGGCCAGAGATGCTGAAGTGGCAGATGAAGATAGATGGGTGGGGAGACAGACAGAAGAGTGACACACATACAGATGCAAAACTTTTCAGCTACTACAAGCCATGGCTGACCCCATACCTGCTGTGTACAATGGGCTCTGGCTGGCCTCCGCGGGGGTCTTGCACAAAACTGGAAGCACTTGCTAAAGAATTAGGAATTTTTTGGTACTTCTGAAAAAAGGCAGAATGGCTTTTCCTGTTTTAGGACAAAATCTTTTGCTCAGGCTTTTCATAAGGCTGTTTGTAAACTTCCCACTTAAGGCTTTGGAGCAGCTCCTGTTCTGCAGAGCTCTGTAAGGAAAATGACCTCGCACTATTCTGTTATGGCCCATATTGTTCTCAGCTGCGTCAGCTGCAGACCAGTTATCTCAGTGGAAATCTAGAGGAGTCCATTCATGTCAGTGGGATCAAAGCAGGTTAAACCAAGAAAAGTGCTTGGCCCATAGCTTTCAGTCTGTTGTCACCAGTTGCCCAGTGCTATGCGTATTATGACCAAGATCTGATTCCCACAAAGCGACTTTTTTTTTTGCCTGAGTAAGGACTTTGCAAGCATTAAGTGTCTCAGGACCGGTATGTTACAACTTAAGGCGACCATAGAGTCATACAGCAGCCTAGCTGTGGCTGTGCAAAAACAAATGCATGAACAGGGCAACATCCTGTAGCCAGGTTTATTTTCTCTTATGCACACAGAGATGAGTTCTTATTTACATTTAGAGGAGGCAGTAATGGCTGCTGCATAAAAGCTAGGAAATGATTCATGTCAGCCAGGAATAAACTGCGTTTCACGGCTTTCTGTGAAATTTCCCTGGCAAAAAGTGCCATTACTCAGCGGGGAATGGTCCCCCACCCCGCCGCTCCCCTCTGCGTTTTCCCAGTGAATCAGTCCCCGAGGAGCGCATGGGAAGTGCGGTGGGAATAGCTGTGAGTTGCATGCAGGGCTCACTCCATCACCGCCATCCCAGCGAGCAGCTTAGGAAAGAGCATTTCACGCAAGACTGGTTTTTGCTCTGATCATCCTTCTCTATCAGGAGAAAGTCTCCAGCTCCAGAGAGCTGCGCTAAGCGGAGCTCCTCTCTGCAGTCACCTCCCAGGCTATGGGCAGGACGGGAATCCAAGCGTACCCTTCGGGAGAGAGGATGGAGAGTGAAATAACTTTTCGGATCATCCTCTTCTGTTTGCAGAGACCCTTTTCTCTCTCTCTCTGGTCTGAAACCTCAATTTAAATTTTCCCTTATGTTTTGCCATGCCCTTCTGCTGCTGGTGTGACTGTGAGTCAGGTTCGTTTATTCTAATTTGTTGCAGTTTGTAAATCTCTCCCCCCCCGCCAGCCCCATCTGCAGCAGGAGAGTCTGGGAAAGGGCTCAAATGAGCCTGCAGCCCAGATTCAATTTCTCTTCCTTACCTCTAGGGAAACTTGTGCAGAGTTGGTAGTTGAACAGTATAGAGGGGGACTAACTCAATCGGCAGAATGAATGCTGGATCACAGGGAATAACATTAAAAATCTGCCAGTGCAGATTCGGTGTTTGCTGCTGCTACGCAGAGGAGAGGCCGATTTTCAAGGTGGCTCAGGGTTCAGCCACCGCATCTGGGCTTCTGCCTCGCACAGCATCCCAAGCTGTGGCAGAACTTCCCAACCCACTTTTAAATTAATTTTATCATTGGCAAAGCCTTGTTATTTCTTCTTATGTTTGATTCTCTGCCCAGTGAATTGATTCCATCAATGTTAGACCCTGGGAAAAAGTATGCCGGGTTATTTCTACCGAGAGCCATTCACTGGCGTGGTCCTGCTCTATATTCCAGCACAGCCAGCCAGTGCCTGGGTATCCCAACTGCTCCTACCCACAGCCAGCCTTTTATCCCAAAATAACCCAGATGCCTCACCAAAAGCCTCCTGCCTGCACTGTGTAGTGCCACGGATTAGGACGGCAGGACCCACAGGTCTGCAGGTAGCTGAAAACAGTTAGCATGCAAATCACCCAGCTCCACAGTTACAAATTTGAGAGGTTTTGTTGAACTCCTGGCATGCACACATCAGCACAGTCCAGGCTCGGCCGTTAGCCAGGGCAAGCCTCAGGTCTGCGTGAGAGCAGGGACGGTCCCTGCCTGCAGCCGCATCCAGCCCCGTGTCCTGCCCGCGTCCGGGGGCCAAACTCTGCTGCGGTGCAATCTGAAATCAGCAGCGTGGCATCACGGCTCGGGGTCCCACCGCCCCGAGAGCGAGTGGCACTGCTGCATGCTGCACAGAGGGGAGAGAGAGCGGACAGGGGGAGCGCGAAGCACGGTGGTGTTGTATGAGAGGTGTTCGGAGAGCAGGCAGAAGGAAAAAGAGAATGCATTATGGAAAGAAAAGAGATTTGCTAAGAAATTCCAGCTATATTGCAGGTATTTGTGCAAGTGTTTGCAGCCACCTTCTACACGTGCAAGAGGTAAAATTTACCCTCTGAGTTCTCTGCTCCTGGAAAGTGCCAGTGGAGTGAATTAAAAATAGCAGTGCTGCAGGTTGGGCTCCGCTCTGAGCAAACCAGTGCTGGAGACGCTGCTCAGCTCAGCACGTGCATGGCTGACAGCAGAGCCAGCCTCGCTGGG
>NW_009621886.1:0-6894 GCF_000690535.1 Cariama cristata
AGCAGGTAAACGGCACCTGTATGGCGTCGGGGGAAGGCTTTGGTCTCCTACTGGGCATCTGTCAGGGAAAAACAGGCCGTGTCTGCTCCTGCAGACCTCCGGGGAAGAGAGCTGCACACTAACGTGGGGGGGGAATGGTGTGAGGAGGTCAGGACACAGCACCCTTTCTCCTCACCCCTCTGAGGGAAACCCCTCCTTTGGCTTTTTCCTCATTCTGTCCTGTCTTGGTGTGCGCTCGATGGCTGTAAAGGTTGCCCTGAAGAGGTGAGGTGTGTTGGGGAAGGATAGGTGAGCATGGCTCAGTGCCCTGGCTTCCCCTGAGGTCCCTGAGGGAAAAGGAGACTTCTGCGCTGTGAGTCACCTGGCCCCAGTGACAAAAGTGGGCTCAAGGAATGTCACCACCAGCGTGCCTGCCTCTCCCTGCTCTCGTGAGGAGTCCCAAGGGCCATAGTTCAGATACAGGGGCTTCCCATGAGGATGGATGAGGTGAGGTGGATCCCACCGAAGATGACCTCCTTTTGAAGGAGAAATGAGGACAGACGGCTGCACCCCTTTCCTTCCCAAATGCAGGTAGGGAAGGACGTTTCTCCCCTCACCCCAGCGCTGTGCCCAGCCCAGTGTAGTGCCCTGGGCCGCGTTACTGGGAGCTGTGATGCGACACAGCTGCTGAAGTGACCCCTGAGGACCATGCAGACCCCACAGTGAAGAACATGCCATGTTGTGATGTTTCCAGGGGGCAGAGAGGTGAGAGGCCTCGAGATCTGGGAAAGGAGCATGGAAGGAGAGAAGTTTTGGGTGGAAGAAAGAAGGAAGGGTAAGAGGAAGGAGTGGAGACTTCACAGGGGGGTGTGGAAGGCACACTTGAGGACAAAGCGTGGTACAGACAGAGACAGAAAAGTAATTGGTGAAGCAGAGAAAGAAGGAGGGAGGGCAGGGTGGATCAGCATGGATCCTCCTCCCGAATAGCCCTGTGTTGTAATCCTAACTCATCTGCTGACGGATCAGGAGGAGGAATTAATAGGTAAGCTGTGGAGCAGATTGCTGAAAGGTGTTACAGAGTCTGTCATGAGACATTGTGAAGGAAAGATTGGACACGCACCTGTCAGGACTTAATGAGTCCTGGGGCTCAACCTGATCACCTCTTCTTATCCTGTTTTTCTCTGATTCCATGAAATCCCATCCTAGTAAGAATGATTTTCATCATCTCTTTGATATGGCGTAAGTGGAATCTCCATCCTTGGAGGTTTTCAGAACTTTACTGGAAAAAGTGTTGAGTAACCTCATGTAATGTCAGAGTCAGCCCTGATTTGAGCAGCATTTTGGAAAAGGTGACCTGCAGAGTTCCCCGTCAGCCTGGACTGTTCTGTGTTTCGCAGTTTACCAAAATGTGCTAGATTTATTAGGAGCAGTTATTAACATTTTTAGTATTAACCTCTGCACTGCAGTCTGGAGCTGAAGAACTTGACACGCAGGATGAGTGAACTCATTTACCTCTTCAGTCAACACTTCCTTCAATGATTAAAAATGTAGCACTGACTGAAAGCAGGTGAACAATGCTCTGAATTGAATTTGGAGCTCTTGATCTTGCTTCTGACCTGAAATGAAGGCTGTTAACATCTCCTTTGCAATTACTGGAAATGCCAAGCTGTGCATAACCCCAAGTATTTGCTGGATGTTTTGGCTTGATTTGGTCATTACTTTCTGTTCAAGTCCTACAGCTTTGGGAGGGAAGGGCATTGTTTAATTTTTATAATGGCCCAGTGTTGCTAAAACCTATTTTTTTCATGTAAGGAAGCAGGCGTGTTTTTTTTCATTCTTTTATATTTTTATTACTCTTTTCTTGGGGAGAGCTTAGATTCACAGCGCAGTAGTGTCCCTCTGTGAGCTAGGTGCTACAAAATCAAAGGAAAAAGTCAGTCTGTCCCACAGAACTTAAGATGTAGCAGCTTGTGGGATCATTTACTTCTGTGTAAAGTGACCTGGTTCTCCTCTGCCCTGTGCAGTCACTTACAGCAATGCAAAGGGATGGTAAAATGAGGATATAACCTCACTTTGTATAAACTGTGTGAAGTATGTAAATTGCATCCAAGACAGAAGAGAATTAGGCCAAAGTTGTTTCTTCATCAGTTTTCTGAAACTTGATTTCTTTCTCCCCAACAATATAGTACTTTTGTCCTGATTTGTCTCCAAGCACTGGCTGAAAAAGGCCGTAAAAAGTGTCTTAATTTTGAAGTGTTTGACCACAAAATAGGAGAGAAATTTACATAAGCAGTCATGCTAAAATCAAGGGAAATACTGACAGGAAAGCAGAAATTTTTTTCCTATGTTTCCAGAAGCCGAGATAATGGTGTTATTAATGAGGCATCCTAAATGTTAGCTTAATATTTGGATTACTGGTTTATTTCAGCAGTATTAGCTGCTATGCCAGAATTTGTCAAAACAGCAACAACGAAAATACACACATGCTGGTATTTTGTTGCAGAGATTTAAAATGGTATTCTTAAATATAAAAGTTTCCAAGAATAACTTCCAAACTGCTTGAATCATTTATTGTTTTTATTATTTTTGAACAATATGCTAATAACCGAGGCCAAGACTGTCAGAAATTATTTCCCAGAGCTGTTCTACCTCAACCCATATTTAGACCTCTGAAAAATTGAACCTGCAAAAAATTCAGTAAGAGTTAGGAATGTAGCTGACATTCCTGTGTTTGGAAACCTTTTCCAGCATGCAGGAACGTGTGATTGGTAGCCTACTTCAGGCAGTTTCTTCATAACTTTTTAGTCTTGGCTTGAGATTTGTCTTGATAAACATTGTGTCAAGTTTTATCATTTTTGCCTTCCCTAGATTTATTTTTCAGCCATCTTCATACCCTGTGTGTTTCATGTGCTGTTATAACATAAAATAAGGAAGATGAGCACTGTATAGATAGAAGATAGTTTTTTGACATTAGTTTTGCTTGGTTTAATGCATCTTTGAAGATAAAACATTGAAAACCAGATGTTTTTGAAAAACAGTATGTTTTCAATTACTGAAATAATAGCTTATGGTGGAAAACTCTCAAAGTCATGCCACTGTCTTTGTAGGAAAGTTCTGCACAAAGGTCCTTTATAAGTTTGGGTTCTTGGTATCAATTTCATTGACTTCGCCTTCTCTCCATTCTTTGGTTTTTATGTTCTCTTTATTTGAAAACCGTACTTTGTATTATGTATCTCCTTACGTGCTGAGATCTCCGACTAGTTTCCCAAATGTGTTGACTGCCATTGTCTCTAAGGTGGGAAGTATTATAGGAGCTTAGCACGTTAGCAGACTGAAATGTTGAGAGCTTTAGAGTTACTCAAAGTATGGAAGTACTCCCTTGCAATGTCTAGAACAGAACCCAAGGACCGACTACCAAGTCATGTACTTTAACCACTGAACAACACTAATTTCTGGCTTAGATACTTCTTGGCAGAGATGAAATGATAGTTAATCGTAGGCCAGGGTGCTCGAAGGATGCTGATTTTGAGTTTTTCAGGACAAGCATAAAGTCTGAGCAGAGAGTTTTGCAGAGAAGGGTAAATGCCTTGGGGAAGTACATGTGCCTTCTGTTAAAATAGTGGAGCAACTTAAAGCTATCCTAAATCTTTGAAACAAATTTCCCAGATTCAGACCTGGATACTTCAGGAACATTAGAGATTCCTGTACTAGGAGGATAGATAAAACACTTGCTCTGTTACAGGACTGACGTGATTATGAAAGTACTGGAGTTTATGCGTGTCCCTCACGTAAGCAGATGAAACTAATGAATGCTGTATGAGTTAGCTGTACAGATGGAAAGACGTTGCCAGTTAGCTTCAAATAGGTTGGATTTATCAAAGTTAAGACTAAGGATGGATCATGACTGTGTTAAAGGGACAGCCTTCCCTCTTTCATTATTGTCATGATCTAGCAAATTCTGGAGCGCGACATTATTCCGAGGTATCTTTGTTTCCCATCTCAGGAGCTGTGTCAGCCACTTAATTGTTTGTTCCTGATGATTCCACCAAAACAAACCAAGGGTATGCATGTCTTTAAGATAATGCAATTCATTATGCTCTTTCTTTTCCCCTGTTTGCTGACAAGGATGACAGGCAGAATAGAGAAAGTACAGGGTATCTCTGAGTGGGTGTATACTTCTGTGCCTGTTGTTGTAGATGAACTCTCAGTTGTTTGGTCCGATTACGTCAGCTAGCTTTGGCAGTGGCCCTTTAAGAGTTGCTCAAGACAGTTGAGAGTGAATAATACTCTGTAAATTATCTCATGGAAAGGGGTGCTTTTAATGCAGTCTGACATTAGAGAAGTAGAGTCAGCAAGCAGTGGTGTTTGACCCACAGTCCTTAACATGGTTTGGATTATTGTAGTCAGCAGGCAGATATTCAGGATTTTTTACATTCCTGATTATGTTGGAAGGAATGTCTGTTAGAGCAAGAGACTGGGAGTCAGGATTTGGCCATAGCATTTTATCACTTTGCTTCCTTATGCCTCAGTTTACTGATCCATAATGGAAGGACTAATTTCTACATGTTTTGAAATTCTGAATAAACAGAATCATGCAAAGTTAAAGGCTTATTATATCTGATTGATTTGTATTTTTTGCTACCACTTATTTACAGTCGTTTATGATTCTTTTTAATATTTTCACTCAGGACTAAAACCATTTGCTTTTTTTCTTTTATTGAAGACTCGGTCTCTGCTCAGTGTGTTTGAAGAAGATGCAGGAACCCTCACTGAATATACAAACCAGTTGCTTCAGGCAATGCAACGAGTCTATGGTGCTCAGGTAATTTTTCATTTGTGTTTCTTTTGTTTGATGTGGAGTAGAAGATAAATTGCTGTTATGATGCTGTTATTTACATGAAAGTTGCCAAGTACCTGCACCTCTTGTGGTTTAAGAGGAGTTGCGAGTGTTTTCCATCTGATACCTCAGCCCCTTCCTGCCTTGATGTTCAGAAAAGTCATATGCCTGAAAAAAAATCTTATCTGCTTTGTCTGTCTCCAGACAATTAATGAAAGAAAAATTGTGGTATGTCCTTACCTTATGGTACATTGGAAGGCCAGCCTTGACAAAATTGCTTGACTAAACATAGACACAATACACAGATAGGTATTCACACTGACTTTACGCATCTAACTTAGATGCTTTGACTCACTGTTTGGAAGGAACTGTCTATGTCCATTGATTACAGAGAGAATGTACACTTTGAGTCATAGTGAAGTTGAGTACCTGAAGTAGTCAGTGTGAAAAATATGGGAGCAGGAGCAGAAAAAAATAACACTTCCTGAAGTACTTACATGACCTAGATGACTAAATCCCCTTGAAAGTAAAGGTAAGTTATATCCAGTGCTTTGAAAAATATTACTGTAAATCTGAATGATTTTCAGTGAAGCTAGTATTCCCATGTGCATAAAACTAGATATTTCAAAACACCCTATCTAGGTCTTTAAAGACATGCACAGTATCTCATGGAACTTCTGCAAGTATTTATGTAGGTTAGATACCTGAGTTCCTGAGAAACATCAGCTTTTCTATTCTTAAACCAGTAAATCAGAAGATACAGAGAGGTGAGGGGAACGGGGGTATTTTGAAGGTACTGGAAGACCGAGTGCCTGATTCTTTTGTTATGAGGAATTGGTTCAGCTGTAAAACTATCACAAGTGTGTGTCCATTTGGTGGGATTGCTCTTTTGAGTGACTGATAGTATGACTTGGAAGAGCCATCTTCCAAGTAGCCAGGATCTAGATACTTACACCTGGAAGATCCAGTTTTGGAGAGCTTCAGAGTCTTCATGTCCTGGATTCTGTGCAAATGCAGAGCAATCAGAGGCTTACAGCATAGCTTAGATACTTAGAAAACAATACAACGCATAGCCAGGGGCTGGAGAGGTAACATGAAATCAGCACTGAAAGTCAATGATGGGCATTTTGGTAGACACACTGAGCTTTAAGAATAGCAAGAGCATGGGCACGTTGGATGATAGAAATCTGAGACCAAAGAGCAGGCAGGATTGAAATGGATGAAAGAAGAAAATCAGAGGATAAATGTGGTTCGATTATAAAGTGTCCAGTTTATGGACTGCATGTCCCTTTCCCCTGCTGATGCCTTTTTAGGATGGCATTTTAGGAAGAGGTCACTCTGGCCTGTGATTCATGAAAAAATGCTTTGTCTGCTTTTGTTTGCCTCTTCCTTTTCATCTCAGTTTTTAGCCTTCTCCATTTCTGTTACCCCACAGTTAGGACATTTCCTCTTGCTTCTCACTGTCTCAGCGCATTTACCCATCTGTACTTTGCACTACTACTGAGTCTACTTCATCTTCCCTTCCCAGCACTTCTTGGCCGCTTTCTTCCTTCACACTTCCTGCTTTAGTTTGATCTAAATATTCAGTCACTTGTGAATATTGGATGTGTTCCTTGAAATACCTCATGAGAGTTTGATGCCATTTTGAGATGGGAGGTGTATAGCAGTTGTTTAAAGTCAAGTTTTGTAAGGATGTGGAGAAGGATACCCTACACTACCATTTACTTAGGAAAATTCAGGTTTAATGGCCAGTGTTAGGGACTTTACCAAGGACGTTGGCTCAACATTTGGTGTTCTTAGTGTTGCTGCTTCTGCTGTTTAATTCCTTGGGTATCACTGTGTGTTGTGACTTCAGTTTGGGTTTGTGTTCTCAGAATCCAGTAGTGGCAAAAAAATGACAATTGCAGTAACAAGAATCCATAAGTAGATCATATTAATTGTGTAAGTGGACAAGAAAACTAAAACTTTTTGTGTTTTTTTTTTCCCATATATGCTTAAGAAGTCTTGATGTTTTTGCATGAGACCTGAAAGAATACACTAAAATTGAGGCAAAATTCTGATATATATATATATTATTT
>NW_009621887.1:0-38021 GCF_000690535.1 Cariama cristata
AACTCCATCATTTCATGGTCACTGCAGCCGAGGCTGCCTTGAGCTTTCACATTCTCCCCCCAGCCCCTCCCTGTTGGTGAGAACAAGGTCCAGCATAGCACCTCTCCTCGTTGGCTCCTCTATCACTTGGAGGAAGTTAACAACACAGAAATCAGTCCAGGAACCTCCTGGATGGATTGTGTATGCCCTGCTGTGTTGTTCCTCCAACAGATATCGGGGTGGTTGAAGACACCTGTGAAGACTAGGGCTTGTGAACATGAGACTGCTCCTATCTGTCTATAGAGGACCTCATCCGCTCAGTCTTCCTGGTCAGGTGGCCTGTAGCAGACCCCCACTATATCATCACCTGTCCATGCCCTCCCTTTAATCCTGACCCATAAACTCTTGCTTGGCTCCTCATCCATCCCCAGGCAGAGCTCCATGCACTCCAGCTGGTCATTGACATAGAGGACAACACCCCTTCCTCATCTCCCCTGCCTGTCCTTCCCAAAGAGCCTGTATCCTTCCATTCCAACACTCCAGTCGTAGGAACCATCCCACCACGTCTCTGTGATGCCAGTGAGTTGATAGAATCCTGTCAGTAGCTGTGTAGGGTCTCATGAAGAAGTGTACGGGAAGACTAGGAGTTAACATGTCTCTCTGAAGGTGGTATTGAAAGGATTTCATGGTATGTCAGACAATGTAGGTTATCACAGCAAATTTGTATTCAGTATTCAATTAAAAATGTGCAAAAATAATTCCATAAATCTGAGAGAAGTATAACAGATAACCTAATTGAATTATTATAAAATATATGCAAATATAAAGATAAAATAAAGAGATTTTAAAAGAACTCACAATACTGCAGTAGAATTGCACTATAGTTAAAGTTTGGGGATGAGAAGTGAAATGGTTTGTAGGAAAAATTAGGTAACTTTATAATTCTTTTTTATTATATCGATAATTTGCCTCTTCCCGCTGACCTTGCTTTACATAAAATGTTTTACAATCTCCAGCATTTTGTTACAAAGCGTTTGGAGATGTTTACAAGCATTTTCACCCGCTACAATTTGTCTTTACTAGGAGACCCTGCACTGGGCTAAGTGCAGTTGCTTATCGTAGGAGGCAGAGTTCACTGACTGGGCAACAGCTGCTGCAGGATACAGCAAAGAGATCTTTACGCTGTCCTGCTCTGTTGGCATGCGGACTGTGCTGTAAGAGGGGATCTTAAATTCAGTGTTCCTCTCGAATAAGATCATGTTGTAGACCTAAATCCTCCGAGAGCTACATATGAATCCCATGCCATCTAGACTCCAGGTGAAACAAATTACAGCGTTAAGACAACATATTATTTCTATGCTATTTCTGTATTTGGGCAATTATCTTCTTCCTAGTGGTAGCCCATTAGCATAGAATCATAGAATCCTTTGGGCTGGAAGGGACCTTTAGAGGTCATCTAGTCCAACCCCCCTGCGGTGAGCAGGGACATCTCCAACTAGATCAGGTTGCTCAGAGCCCCATCCAGCCTGACCTTGAATGCCTCCAGGGATGGGGCTTCCACCACCTCTCTGGGCAACCTGTTCCAGTGCTTCACCACCCTCACTGTAAAAATTTTTTTTCTTCTACCTAGTCTAAACCTACCCTCTTTTAATTTAAAACCATTACTCCTTGTTCTGTCAAGAATTATTATGACACCTACATCCTGTTGGATGCTGTATAGGACCAAGCTTGATTTTTAATGTTTGTTGCAACTTTTAGGTGATGTGTTATTAGTCAACAGGTAATTCAGCAGTTGTTAATTATTTAGTTTTAAAGCACACCCAAGTATAAACTGAAGGACAGATATGGGATGTTGGGCAACACATTTGCATGTTAGACACATTAAGGAGTTTGATCCTTTTTTGTCATTGTCATGGTTTAACCCCAACCAGGAAATAAGTAAGTACCACGCAACTCCTCGCTCACTGCTCCTTCCCATTAGTGGGATGGGTAGGAGAATCAGAAAAAGGTAAAACCCATGGGTTGAGATAAGAACAGTGTAATAATTGAAATAAAATATAATAATAATAGTAGTCATAGTAATGAAAAAGGAGATAACAAAGAGAGGGAGAGGAATAAAATCCAAGAAAACCAAATGATGCACAATACAAT
The DNA here is from genome assembly GCF_000690535.1 of Cariama cristata. Taxonomy (NCBI): domain Eukaryota; kingdom Metazoa; phylum Chordata; class Aves; order Cariamiformes; family Cariamidae; genus Cariama; species Cariama cristata. The sequence continues at coordinate 2,131 of NW_009621887.1, forward strand.
TGCTCGCCACCCGCTGACAGATGCCCAGCCCGTGTCTGAACAGTGATCGGCCCCTCCCAGCCAACTCTCCCCCAGTTTATGTACTGAGCATGACGCTCTATAGTGTAGAATATCCCTTTGGGATGTTCAGGTCAGCTGTCCTGGCTGTACTCCCTCGCAGCTTCTTGTGCACCTGCTCACTGGCAGCGCATGGGAAACTGCAAAGTCCTTGACTTAGAGTAAGCACTACTTAGCAACAACCAAAACATCAGTGTTTTACCAATGTTATTCTCACACTAAATCCGAAAACACAGCACTAGGGAGAAAATTAACTCTATCTCAGCCAAAACCAGGACAGTCATGATTAAAAAAGCCACAAAAAACCAAACTTGAAATCTGAACAAAGGACTATTAGAAGGAGGATTTGGGGTTTTCTTTTAACTGGGAAGGAAATAATTCTTGTATAGAAAACTTGTGTTTTATACATCTTATCACAAGGGAGCAAGGTTTTCAGAGACTTGTTAGAATCAAACAAAATAACTAAAAGACAAAAGTAGATTTTTTAAAAAAAAAAAAAAGCAAAACCTAGTTTCCAGTGCAACAACGGACCAGCTTGGCCCTCCCAGTGATTTCCTGGGTATCAGTAGTAATATGAGGTAAAGGAGTAGTTCTAAGCTTTTTTGCTCCAGATGTCACCGAATTTGTCACAGATAGAATTATCATGCTTTTAATTTGCATACTATAAAGGTTTCACAGATCACCTTTGATTCATTTAGCAAAGCTTTGCAAATCATCAGTTACCTGCAGAATGTAATGTGAGAGCACTTACACAGAGAATGCAGAAGTATTCTCTATTAGCTCTTATTGGAAAAGGAGTAGAAAGAAACCCTGATTTTTACTTCTTATTTGTACATGTTTCCTTGACAAATTGCTTGTGATATAGATACATAGGACTAAGAGTTGGAGCCTTCTCCCTGAAATTTCAAGTGACTGAGCGCAAGGGAAGTGTTTAGGAAAGTATGCTTATTTCTCTACATCGACTTTTGGTCACCATTGAAGATGATTGGGCTATAATAGTCTTTGGATTGACTGTGTACGGACACTCTTTAATTATTAATGAATGAAATAATATGCATGAAAGGCTAAACATGTACATACATTGTACATCTGCCATGCTAAAATCTTGAAAGGTTGCAGTAAAGCTTCCATGACAAATACTTACAAACTGGATAATTTGAAAAATAAATACAGAAGCCTGTTTAACAAATGTAAAATTCAGTTCATGCTTCTTAGAGGCCTTTTTTGTGTTTTAGTTGACCTGGTGACTTTAAGAATATACAATATAACTGACAGCCCTCACAGCCCTTAATGTTTTTTTTCCATGTTATTTCAGATGAATGTTCACTTAACAACGGTGGATGTAGCCATCAATGTTCTGTGGTTCCTGGAGGAAAAATTGTGTGCTCCTGCCCTGCAGGATTCAGTCTTGGTATAGACAACAAAACTTGTGAGATTATGGATTACTGTACCAAGCACCTCAAGTGTAGTCAAGTATGTGAACAGCATAAAAATACTGTCAAGTGCTCATGTTATGAAGGCTGGAAGCTCAGTAAGGATGGAGAAAACTGCATTAGTACTGGTAAGATAGAATTCAGTGTATTGTCAATATTCCAGATGTTAATAGCTGTTATATCCACTTAGTGAGAGATTATATCCTTTTTTTAAAATAAGAAATACAGACTTGGATTATCCAGATATGGGGCAATCTGAAGAACTCATTAAAGCTGTCCCTATCCTTGAAGCAGGATGAAGGGATATTGGAATATTAGTTAGTTGCTTATATGAATTTCTAAGTATGTTAATACTAAATAATTTCTAAGTTATGTGAATTTTTCTACAATTTTTCATGTATACTTAATAGGCACAGGATATATATATAAAAGTATGTGTATATATATGGAATACAGAGGATTTACTATATATTTTGAAGGAATGGATCAGTCTGTGCCATGATATTGATCAGTATTACTTGAGGGTTCAGAAGTTTAATTTTGAACATGCATGCACATACACGTAGTCAATTATCTGCTGCCTGTTAGTGTTCAGTTTAAGCTATTTTTTCACTTGCGATATTCCAGTGCTTGTTTTTTGACATCAATAAGCCTGTTCAGCTCACTAATCAAGAATAAACCCAATATAAGCCAAAACAGGAGAGGGGAATGCTTTTCCCTCATTATTCACTATTGATACATACTGAAATAAGATTTAGAAACTTGTGTTAGAGCTGTCTTTTTCAAGTGCAGTGTTGTGTGTAAAATAAAAACAGGTATGTGCAATATAAACTATCATCACATCTTTACCCTCTGTGTAGGGAGTTAAAAATACCACTGACTTTACTGTCTAGATTTTAAAATTTTCAGTTTAGGTTTCTTAGACACTTTTATTTTTTGTTATCTTTATTCTCTGATAGTATCTTATCAATTCTGAATAGAAATATCTCCCAAACTATCACTTACTTGGATATTTCATAATTCAATAGATATGATTAAGATATTCTTGATTTATTCCAGATTCAGCATTTCCTCAAATGATTCACATGAAAAAAATCTGAGTCAATAAACTAGAAATAGAAGCCCAAGTTTCCTATTGCTAGTCACCTGAGATAATTTAGTAGTTGGCAGTGAACTTAATGGTCCATATTTCAGAAAAGGTAAATTCTAATGTTTCTGCTTTGACAATGTTTGAGCTAATTTACACAACATTGTAGAACTTCATTGCGGTAGTAATGAAGCCCATTATTTACTTATGGCCAAAATATCTTATTGAATGTAATATAGATGTTTCTCCTTGCAAAACAAGGAATTAATGAAAATTTCATTTTGTATCATGGATGTTCTCTTAAAGAGCTTTTAGCAGATGCTCATGAATTACGCATCTTGCCTTTGAGCTATTTTTTTAATTTATTAACAATGTGGTTTACATTCATCAGGCTGGAATAACTGTTGTTATAATTTCCAGAATGATCTCCAAATTGAGTCTTTGTGTCTCCATGATTGTTACTATCATGCGTAAATAGTTACTGCTACAATATGATGTCAGGAATGTATGTTGTTCAGACTGAACTATGCTGACAGTAGACTCTCAAATCAGACTTCACTGGCATACTACCATGGTTTGGTATATCTGAACTTTGTTTTATTGCTGTTCAATTTCTTATTTTATGACAATGCTTTAGTCCTATTATCGTTAACTTTTGATCAATCTGATTTTATTATGAACATTTCCAGTAATTCAAAAAGTGCATTCTTACTGCGTTACAGAAATGAAAGGATTAAAAGCATTTAAGACAGTGTTAGTAACTTGGTGGAGGAAAGCTTGAAACAAACTTTAAATTAAAGCAGATAGAAATGACCACTATTTGGAAGCTAAGGGAAAAAAGCCCAAAGTGAAATATACTCACTTGTGCTGAAAAGTAAGAAAAGTGAGACTACAGTTTCTCAGTTTTTGTTAAGCCCATGCGTGTGAGATTTCTGCTTAATGTTCACTGATGTTGGTGAGAATCAAGTTACAAACGGATTTTTACAGATTTTTCTCAAAGAAGGTGATATTAAATATATGATCTGAGACCGGTGGTGTCAGTTGGTGTAAAGAAAAATGATACCTTTCTTTACAAACTATAAAGATACTATCCTAATGCCATCAAAACTGGAAAAAAAATTATTCCATATTAATTATGACATATGCTTTTATAGTCACTAACAATCTTGGCCCCTTTCAGTTTATTTCATTTGAAAAGCATGGTAAGTACTCTGAAGGACAGATCCTCTGATACTTTAGTTGTTGACTCAGTGAACAGCATTTTAGTAAAGTGAGCACAATTTTGGTATCATTTGTGAATCTGTTAACCTCAAAATGTCCAAACCATTTACATCTGTGTGTATGAGGTCTTAAATGAGCATAAAATAAAGAAAAAACCTTTCCTATACTACTATCACAAGTAGAGTTCAAAGTGATCTTGTGAAGATAAACAGTCCCCCAAATGCCAGACTACTACTTCAATAATACCAGTTGGTATAAAGTAATTCTTAGAATAGCCATAGTGATTTAAAATGCCTTGAACTGGGAGTACATGTGTATTATATTAGAGCAGTAACTAATAATCCATTTTCCAGGAGAAAAAAATTGCTAGGAGGAAAATTATTACCTCATCCTGAGCTACACTTTTTTGCTATCTAAAATAGCACTTGCCAATATACAGTTGAACATTTCACTACTACACAGCAATAACATGCAAAGTTAGTATGCAGCACTTCACTTTTTCAAAATATTGTAAAAACGTTTACTTGAGTGCCTGTCAGAAATCTAATGGGAATATGAATGCTGAAAATGTAGTAATGTGTGATTTTTATTTTTTTTTTTTTTTTTTTTGGTTGGCATATCAGAATCAAGTATCGTGTGTTTGTCAGAGGAATCTAATGAATTACTAAAGAAATATAATGAGTTATGGAATAAGTATATAGAAATAAATCACTTGAATTGAGCCGTTATTTTCTTTTTAGTTTCTCCTTCAATGTCTTTCTCTTAGTTTCCTCTGATTTCCCTTATTTCTGCTTATGTTCTCTTCATTTCTTGAGAGTTTTAAGTGGTGGTGTGTTTTTCTCCTTCAGAGTTTCTTCACTTTCCATATCTCTCGTTTACATCTAGTTTGCTTTTTGCTATTCTGGCATGTGTATTGTTACATTACTGGCTTCCCAAAGACTGAATGTTTCATTCATGTTTAACTTTGTATTGATTGAACTAAAAGTGTGCTACAGAGTTCCGTTATTCAGATAGAAAGTCAATATAAATTACATATTTTCATACTCTTCTCCCTAGTTTCACTTTGAACACATTTCAAAATAAGTTGTACTGATACTTTGCATTTGAACTCTTTCAGATAATAATAAGCATACAGGAAAAAAAACCTGTTCTTGAAAGATACTTAAATTTCATGTTTACATTTAGCCTTTCAGGATAATAAAAGATAAATGAACTTAGAAACACTTAGCTTAGCATAGATTTGGTTAAAAAATGACTGTCAACCTTTTCTAAGCTGTAGTAACTCTGTTATATCACTAGATACATGTATTTGGAAAAGAGGATGGGGTCTCAGTATGTGTGATCTGGTTTAGCTGGTTTTAAATTTAATTTTGTTATAATTGCCAGATAGCTTTCAATACTAAAATGGAGTAGGGGGTGTGGGGGAGGAGGATAGTCTAATCTTCTTGGAGCAATGTCAAACTTTTAATGAAGGGTTTTTTTTTTTTCAGACTCTTTATGAATTTATCATTTTCCTTTGAGGTAAATTTCATAAAAGCACAGTGTAGGTTGCTTGCTGTGCTACTGTTGTTACAGTAAGCTTTAATGAAACAATAAGCTTCAGCTAACAGTTTTTCCAAGAAACATTTTAAATTAAAACCACTGGAAAAGGTGAAGCATCGTTCTTTCTATACAGTCTTATTTGAGTGTGTTGTTTGGGCAGTTTTCTTCTGTCGGAATTTTTTCTTACAACTGTTGATGTAGTTCATGCTTTACATTTGTGTCACGTATTTTGTACACTTAACTATAAGTAAAAAAGCTTGGTGCAGTCGTGAAATCAGAAGGTACAAAAATGTATGATTTTTCTCTAATAAATTGTTATCAATTAGTTTTCTTTAAAAAAAGCTTTAAAGAATGGAATCAATACCTATTACATTCAATTTAGTGAAGGTGAGATTTTTATGAAAATACTCTTAATCAATTGGTAAAATAAAGAGTGCTCTCAATTTCTGGAAGAGAAATCAAGTGGGAAAATAACAGCAAATTTTTGTTTTGTAAGGTGATGGAAGCATAACCTTAAATAAAATTGATTCAATTCAGTCTGAAAATTCTAATTCACTATAATATAGCTCACTTTAGAGAGTCATTGAATGATAAAGTTGGAAGGAAGATCAAAGGCTGTCTAATACTGCTGTTTATTTGCTTTTAAAGACCTTCAAGACACCTTCAGTGGTGAGCTCCAAGTTTCCCAGGGATGAGATGTTTCAGTGCCTCAGTCTCCTTAAGATCTTTATTTTCTTGTCTTTCTGAGTCTTTCTCCTCCAATTTAAGTCTTTAATCCTTGGCCTATTTGTTATTTATATAGAAAATGAGATTATTCTGATTTTCAATTCATCAGTCTTTTATGTCTTCAGAGAATTTTATGTGCTTCCACTCATAGTCTTATTCCATTGTTTTTTAGACTAAGCAATTCCAAATTGTTCATTCTTTCCTTGCAGGCCATGCTTTCTAGACCTCTTACAACACTTGCTGTTTTCATCTTACATTCCTGTAGTTGATTCATATTCTTCTTTATGAGCCGGGCCGAGAACAGCATACAGTATTGTAAAGTGTCTTCACCAAAGCTTAGGGGGAGGGAGTGGAAGGGTTATGTCATATTTATTTCAAGTGCAGGCTTTGAGTTCACCTTATTTACAGTGCCATGCCATTTTTGATCTAATTTTCTAGATTCTTTCCTACAGATCTGGTATCCCATCAGTTATATACTCAATTTTATGCAGCTGCTTATCCTTGAAATGTGGTGCTTACTACATATACAATAAAGGAGGGAGGGGCGGTGTCCAGCAGTAATAAGTAAAATTCTTATTTTAAAATCCAGTCACCCACGCTATGGTGATTAATTGCAACATTATGTAAAGCAGAGTGGTGACTGGACTCTGGCTCACAACTCACCACCCAGACAATAATTACCACTGTCTATTTGGCTATATTTAAATAGCCTTAACATAGAGGAACCTATGTAAAAGTGGTTTCTGTCTGCTTTCTGAATTCTTTCCAGAGAAATTTTGTGCTACAATACAGTGTCTCTTGTTTGTCGCAATATCAACTGTTCTTGTTTTATGTATTATTTCTCATTGTTGATTTACTTTTTTAAGTATTATACCTTAAACTTGTCAAGATCCCATTGAACTCTAACCCTTTTTGTTAGTGTACTTAATAATTTACACCATAAGTTATGTAGCTTAAGCTACACTTCCTCTACTTTGAATGAAAAAACCATCCAACGTAGCACAGATTTATTAGGTTTCTTTTTTTCCATCGTGGTGTTAATTACTGAGACACATAAAGGAAGCTACTGGTAAGGTCCATCATGTGTGTTCTTATGCATTGGAGTTGCCTAAAAAACCAGTATGTCAGTAGCCTATGGGTCTCCTGCATAATAGCTGCCAATTTATCAGAAATTCGGAAGTGCCATTGAAGTGTTTCTCAGATTCAGATAACTGGTACTTGTGAAATAGCTACTCATGTCAGTGATCCTGTTCTTTGTTAAATTATTTAACTACTGCAGAGCTTTGAAAAATTGACTTAGCAGAAAGTCATTCATTGCTTTAACGAATAGGAGAATCACTTGGAAAGTCCAAGCCACATTATGAACAAGTACTTCAAGAGCAGAAACATAGCTCTACTGAGGTACCTGATTAACCTAAAGCATCATAGATAATTTAATCTGTATGTGCAATGGTTACCAAGAGAAGAACATGAAATTAATCTTTTTGAAAAGAGATATATAAGCATCTTTCTATTTGGTGATAATTTGTGTAACTTTTTCTTTGAATATTTTAGAAGAACAATGCAATACTGCCTACTTTGCCACAGAAAAGGATAGGTGTGAAAAACTTTCTTTATTAAAGTGGATACACCGAGATGATTCAATAGTTTACAGAATACAATTTTTGTCTGTCTTGTTTGTTTTATTAACACAGCTACTTGTTTGTTTGAAAAGCTTTTCCTAATCTAAACTATATTAGAACTGTAATAAAAAGTCAATTTTATAGTATGGTTGACCTATGCAGAGAACGTTTACAGATATTTGTATATAATTCGATATAAGCTCACAGGCACAAAAAGTCTAGCATTAATTGAATAACAAAGGAAGGAGAACTTTAGTGGTAGTTGGATTCATGATGGGGTGTATCAATAGGCATATAAAATGTTCATGTCATTGAGTGGCTGTTTGGGGTGAGAGTTTTCTTTTTAAGCACTTCAGTTGAAAAGACAAGGTACACTATATATATTCAAAAGGTACATTATATATATTTTAGTAAATTGTTTCAACTAACTGGCATTTGAAACAATGTATAATTTGATTTTTCTGAAACTTCTAAGAAAACAGATTTTTATTTTGATAACATGTGACTTTTAAAAGCTCTAATTATGGACTCCTTGTGGTGGAGCTACAAAACACAGTTCAATAGTTAGTTTGATATTCCCAAATTTGATGTTTAATATCTGTAGTTGTGATCAAAGATAATGCTAGAAGGGAGAAGTTAGAAGTCTGTGGGACTGAAAATGTATTTGAAAGACTCCTTATCAGAAGATGAATTGTTTTAATCATCTGTTTCTCCTGATAAAGCATTGTGTTATTCTTATTCCATTTGTCATTTATATCAATATGTAATAATATCTTTTTTATTATTCTTTTGAAATGTATAATCTTCTGCTTCCAGATCCATTTGAGGCTTTCATAATTTTTTCTATTCGACATGAGATCAGAAAAATTGATCTTCACAAACGTGACTACAGCCTCTTAGTTCCTGGTTTAAGAAATACAATAGCGCTTGATTTTCATTTCAGTCAGAGTTTACTGTACTGGACAGATGTGGTAGAGGACAAAATTTACAGAGGCAAACTCTCTGATACTGGAGGTATGAATTTAATCTTTAATTTCTTAACAGTAAGAACAGCTGCAGTTACGGGATGTTAGACCCGTAACTGAGCTACCATTCACAGAAACAGAATTTATGATGGCATTCTGCTTTTAAAAAGGTGTATATCTAGATTGTACTTGATGTAGAGCTAGAAGACTTTCTGTTATAGAAATTTCCTTTTGAAATAGGCTATAGGGGGAAGAAAATGGCAAATGCAAAGGGCTGATATTTCTTCCTGGTCCAATGAGTGCAATACTGATTTTTTCATTTTTTGTAGTTTACCTTCACATTATTAAAAAAAGTATAAGAATTTATCAGATGTCTGATAAATTAGCTGCTCCCACTAGGTGAAAGATTTTGCTTCATAATTTTATAGCATTCAGAAAGACTTGCTCTTGGCCTTGGTGACATAATTATGGCCTATAAATCAATATAATCTCATAATATACACAAAAGTGTTTCTACAGAATGTTCTTTGTTGAAGTGTATGTTCAGGTGCTTTCATTCCTGCATGAGCTAACAGGCATAAGCATGTTTAACTTGCTGCTTTAAAAGTTCACGTATGCATTCATGCCTGTGTTCTCTGACACATTTGGTGTTTGTTTCTTTTTCTTCTCCTTAGTAGATAGTATTTGTGGGTATTTTTATATCCATAGATCCAGACCAGAAAAGAAATATCCTACACTGCTAAATATGTCAAAACAGCCAAAGATTTGCTACTTTTCGTTAATGGTTGTGGTGTTTGTATGAAAGCAATAAGGTAGTCTGTTGTCATCACGCTGTATTACAATCACACTGTGTCAGAACCCAAGTGAATTCTGTACTGTATTAAAAAAAAAAATAAAATTTTACTCTCTCAGCCTTGCAGCTGTCATGAACTTATTTGCATCTGCAAAAAGCACTGTGCCCTCGTGGAAGTCCTGAGGGCTAACAGAGTGCCTCTGTAGTTGCCCTCTGTGTGAAAAATTTTGAGACCCTCCAGAGGAAGCATCTGGTAGGGACGAGCTGTTAGTAGACAGTGACAGTATGAATTGTGCATGTGAATTTGAAGGGACAAAGTTAGGCTATTTATTGTAGAGCTTTTCAAAACCTGTAGTCCAAACAGAGTTCTCCCTGCCATTTCTGTCTTCATCACAATCTTTCAGTTTTCTCTTTTTCTGATTGAGAAAGAACTGAAATAGAGCTGCATGAGTTTTGTCTAATATGTCTAGTCACTGGGAGGCGAAGCATGAGCATGTCGTTCACAGATGCTGCAAAAGAGGTCTCTGGTAATAGAACACATGTACGTCTCCTGTGTTACTCAGCATGTGATCTCTGACCTTTGTTGTAAGTTTCAGAGCTTTACTTGGGAAGGCGTCAGAGAACTAAAAATTTCTGTTGCTGTGGAATGAAGTTTATTTGTATATTGTAAAAAGTGTGCTTATTTACAGCAGTGTATCGTATTTGTAAAGAAAAAATGTCATGTGAAACAAAGTATTATCATCCATCAGATAAATAAAGAATTTACTCCAAGAGCATATGATACTCGTATGTCCATGTTCACTATATCGGACTCTATATTAGTTCTTTAAGACTCTCTCTTCCCCCCCACCCCATCAGATAAATAAAGAATTTACTCCAAGAGCATATGATAGACTCGTATGTCTATGTTCACTATATCGGACTCTATATTAGTTCTTTAAGACTCTCTCTTTTTTTCCTCCCCCCGCCCCCCTTTCTTTTTTTAAGGTGTTAGTGCCATTGAGGTGGTAGTACAACATGGCCTGGCCACACCTGAAGGTCTTACTGTAGATTGGATTGCAGGAAACATATACTGGATAGACAGCAATTTGGACCAAATTGAAGTAGCAAAACTAGATGGCACTTTGAGAACAACGTTAATAGCAGGAGCTATGGAACATCCAAGGGCTATTGCTTTGGATCCCAGATATGGGTAATTATAAAAAGATTACTTTTTTGTGTTGCAAAGTATTTTAAAGGTAGAGCTTTAAATGTGAGATTGATTTCCTTTTGTGCTGTGAGTTATAGTTCCTAGTGTATCTTTAATAGTTCTTGAAAGTATATTTTGAGTGAAATACAATCCATTATTAATGTGTTTTGCCCCAATGAAAAGAGTTAAGAAATGAGTAAGTTGGAAAACACAGGAGTCTGTTGGCAAATTAATTCCCTTGCTATGTGGTTGTTTCATTTAATTTTCAATGTACATAATAGTAACTGGAACCTTTGGTTTAACCTTCCTCTATAGTTAATGGACAGATTTGGGTGTCGCCAAGATGATTCATCTCACTTCGAGACTGATTTTTTTGGTGGGACTGAAGTATAGCTTAGCTGTTACTCGAAGATTGAAAGCCAAGTGAGGCAAAGCGCACCTTTTGTGTTTGGTTCTCCAGCTTTAAAGTGGAGATAATGCTTGCCAACTTCTGTCAGTATTTGTTCTACCTATTCATAAGGGATATTCTATAAACTGGAATATTATTAATCATAAGTAACGAAGTGTAGTAGATTCAGCCCACTACCATAAATATGTATTTTATCTAATGCCTGTCATAATTAAGTGTTTCTAATAAATATTAGAATGTTTTCATAATATCAAACAAAATATTAATTAAAATGTGCGAAAATTGGGTGTTTAAAAAAATATGCCTGATTTTGGTAATATACTAACACAATAAAAACTGGTTTTGCATAAAGTGTAATTTTAACAATCATCAAACATATAAGTGTATTTCACAATTCCATTTTAAAATCTTCACAGTAAAAAAACCCCACCAACATGAAAACTTTGCTTAAGATATTTTGGCTTCCTTTTAAAATTAGCCTTTCATTTTTTGGCAGAGCAAAAATGACCCGTACATACCATTTATATTAAAACTTAAGTCAATCAGCTTAAGTAGTGGAAAGAAAGTAAAAGTGTTCCTGGAACCCTTAACTACCTGTTCAGCCAGGTGTCAGTTCTGATTCTGTATTGAAATTCAGACTACTACTACCAAAATTTTGTGATTCTTGGAGTTAGAGCAGTGTTTTGAGGCTATATGAAATAGCAGACTCATTACAGAAACCTCATTACCCATTATTGTGTGTAGCTGGATCCTCTTATAGAGGCCAAAAGGTAATGGTCAATAGTTACATCTTCTTCTCATAGATACTGTTCTTTCAGAGGGAAAGAATAAAAACACAAATTAAATGTGGCCAAAATTAGTATAAGTTACAATGAGTTTGCAGAGTCATGATACTTAATTCTCTTTAGGAACCTGCTGTGATCTATCATATGTCTTCACTGAATATTTATTTTAGAAACACGGCTGTGGACATAAAAGTAGATAAAGATCCCAGATTCTGGGACTTGAAGTCTTTCTGGCACTTAAATTCTGAATTAGAAAGTACATACTCTAATGAGTAAGAATACTACCCTCTCAATTCAGATGCTAGAAAGCTTATTTACAGTCTGCATTGCTTATCTATAGAGATCTTTAAAAAGAGGCATCCTATTGGCAGAAGAATTGATAGATAAGTTGTTCAAATTAAATGGTTGGGAGGAAACAAACAAACAAAAATAAAATCACCACTCTTCCTGAAACTGAAGGCTTAATCTGCCTTTCGAAAAGCTAGAAGCAATTGTATGCTACATTTTGTTAGAAGTGAGGAAAGAATAAAATCTTTGAACACAAATGAGGGCGGCCCCTCAAATCTTTTCACAAAAAAATATGAATAAACAAACACTGATGATTCAAAGTAAATGGTTATGTTAGGATCGCACAAATCCTGTATCCCAGTGGAGGTGTGGCTACCATAGCTACACTCCAACCTCCAGTGAGGCTGAGCATTCATCCTCAGTCCACACAGACACAGGCGCACATATAAATAAATGTATATACATAAACATGTGTGGCCTCATAGGTCTACACAGGCAGAAACTCTCAGCACTGAGACAAACAGCACCAATGGTCTCATCCTGTTAACCTCTCTGGCTATTAAGGATGAAGATCTTTTAGTGGGAAATATATTTGTATGTATAATGTGGATTCCTCCAGTAGCTGGATTTAGACAGTTAGTCTACTCAGTGGCTGGCCCCAGGATCGCTGGGCTGTCTAGCTGCTGGCTGCAGGATGTACGAACCCTCAAGGCTGCAACCCCACACCAACTGCTGGTAAGGATCCCATCACACACACTGCTGTAGCTAGGCTTAGGCACCCAGTCCATCCAGTAGCTAGCCCTGGATCCTCGCTGTCCCAGCTGCCTCTCACAAAGAGGTGCACACAACACACACCCATACAAATGGCTGTCTCAGGCCCCAGACCTCATGGTCTCTCTGCCAGTTGGCCTGACCCCCTGGTCCCGCTGGTAGCCAAATCCCCCGAGTGCATAGCTCCCAGAGCATACATCTGGTTGCCAAACCATTTGATGGACTCACCAGTTAGTCTGGCTTCACCTTTGCCAGCCATCACTCACTGACATGCACACCCTCACTTGCTCCCGTTGCTGGCACACCACATGTACAGATACTGTGACCTGTTGTCTGGCACACAGCTGTCTATACACACAGCATGCACATGATGCAGAGACCCTCACCCAAGAAGCAATGGAATTTGGTAGAAAGCCAGGCCTTTTTATACCAGTATCTCTTAAGATTTAAATATAGTGTGTACTACTGTTCACAGGCACTAAACGGGGAGGCCTTATTAGAATGTATGTTCAGGACTGAAGTATCTGATGTTACTTGTCAAAAGTTTTGTTGCAGTGTGACTCTCTGCAATTAACTCTTTGCAACTGATTAAAAGTTTTCATATCAAAGGTATTCTTTAACAATTAAAAGAAAGCTTGTGTGTTATTGAAAACTTAATAAGCTAAGAACAGTTAGGGTGTATTTTTGGCCTTTTGGTGACACTATTTCTGTTACTTAACACAAAACTTCCTTGGTTATACAAGTGAAAGTTCTCCTTGTTGGGAAAAAATTGGAGATAGTACATAACTGAGAGAGCCAGCCATACAACACAGCTTTTCAGTTTTTTTAGACTAATCTGTATAAAAGTCATTAGTGAGATACCCAAATCTAGGGGTCTTCATTGGAACACTCTTAATAATAAATGGAAGTCTCCAGTTTAGCCTGTTCCTTAATCCCTGCTACCTCAAATCACCTTTGTTTCCTTTCTGCCCTCCCCATCCTCCTCATCTGTGGATTGCTTTCAAAGGCTCTCATTATAATTTTTCTTAATGAGCTGGGTTTCTAATTATAGAAAGAAGACAAGACAAGCTGTTACTTGTATTAATGGTAATGGAAAAGGGAACACCATTAAACTTCTAGGTTTTTTTTAAAAGTTTTGTTTCATGATTGCTCTAACACTAATAATGAAATATTACCTCCCATGTTACCCTATTACTTCAAGGAATTTATGTAGTTGCCCAAATTAATCTGTTTATTCCTTTCATTTAAAACATGTGAATGAACTTTTTTCCCAACTATTGTCTTACTGAACCATTTCAGATTATTCTTTGTGCTTTAATATTTTTGTATATCTCTTTTCCTTTCACCAGAATTCTGTTTTGGACAGACTGGGATGCAAATTTTCCTCGCATTGAATCTGCTTCTATGAGCGGAGCGGAAAGACAGATCATATATAAAGATATGGATACTGGAGCCTGGCCTAATGGCCTTACTGTAGATCACTTTGAAAAAAGAATAGTATGGACAGATGCCAGGTAAAGTGATAACAGTATTCTTACTATCTGTTTATAAATTCTTATTCTTGCATACAGAAATGTAAATTACATGGTAAGTGGATGTAGTTACATATATTATGTGCATAGAGTCTTGAGTGCAAATGTACAGTATGTACATTTCTTGAATTGCATTACTGTTATACATAATGTCTCCATGGTCTGTACCAGCAGACCTTAATGGCCCTGACCAGGCTTCTCAGACCTCTTCCCCCCTGCACCCCGCCAATGGTCCCCGGCGCCCATTTCAGCTCAGCCCTGGAGCTCAGCCCCTGCCTGAGTGACACCACTGGAGCACCAGTCTCCAACCTAGCCGCAGCACTGCCTGGCAGTGGGCCCTGTTAGCCAAGATCCCAACCCACAGGGTAGCTTCCTGGCCTGACCCTGTCTTGTCACAAGCTTTTCTGGTGATTTGGACTCTTGGTTGAACCTGGCTGCTGCCCCTGGAGCCTGCTTGCTTGCCTCACTCGGGGACAGTAGGATGTGGCCACGGACAGTGCAGCCTCTGCCTTGCCAGCTGTGGGATCATCCATGGTTCCTGGCTCCCTCTGCCTTAGCAGTCACCCATTTGTCCTGCCTGACACTTATACATGGAAGACCCAAGCTATTCCGCTATTTTGTTCCATAAGTTCATCTGAATGGAAACTGATTTTTCTGCTCTATTTTCACAGCATGGAGGTAAATTTGAATTTTAAAACAGTATACAACCAAACCAGTATTTCATATTTGTAGTTAAATAAATAATGTGAACTAAATCATTTCTGAAGTTAGTGATTGCACTGTAAACCTTCTTTGGTCTTACCAGTATGTAAGAGTAAGGTTTTATACATTTTGCACCAATGTCATAATGGTTGTGTGATTTTTATTTTATTTTTATATAATCATAAATTTGGGGTTATCTTGTAGATCGGATGCCATTTATTCTGCATTATATGATGGAACCAGCATGATAGAGATTATACGGGGTCATGAATATCTTTCTCATCCTTTTGCTGTTTCTTTATATGGGAGTGAAGTATATTGGACAGATTGGCGGACCAATACACTTGCAAAAGCCAATAAATGGACTGGCCAAAATGTCAGTGTAATACAAAAAACAAGCGCTCAACCGTTTGATCTTCAGATATATCATCCAAGTCGTCAACCACAAGGTGACTATTATAGAATAATTCATTATTATGTATATGAGGAGGAACGATATTATTTTTATATACAAATATTTGTATATGAATTTGCCTTGAACTGAAAATTCTTAATTGTCTTATTCAGCACTGATGTTCCTTAGGTGGTAATAGAATCTTTAGTCAAACCAGAAGTTCGTGGGATCAGTGTCTGTGAATATTGCCCGTTTTGACTCTTATTCCTGATCTGTTACAAATACATTGCAGAAGCACATTTATTTAAAAGGCTTCAAGCTAACTTATTTTTTTAACTGGAGTAACTAGTCTAACAAAAGTAAAAATAACAGTATTAGCTGTCTTTCTCTTGCTTCTCTTCAGAGGAAGATGAACTTTTCTGTGAAATAAATTGTGTATATAATTCTTAGTTGTTAGTCATAGAATCATAGAACCATATAATGTTTGGGTTGGAAGGGACCTTAAAAACCATCTAGTTCCAACCCCCCTGCCATGGGCAGGGACACCTTCCACCAGACCAGGTTGCTCCAAGCCCCATCCAGCCTGGCCTTGAACACTTCCAGGGATGGGGCATCCACAGCTTCTCGGGGCAACCTCTGCCACTGCCTCACCACCCTCACCAGGAAGAATTTCTTCCTTATATGTAATCTAAATCTATCCTCTTCCAGTTTAAAATAGGAATGCTTTTATCTCTCCTGAATCTTTACCATGTATTTGCCAAAAATCTTTTCTGCTTGTTTCTAAGGTCTTTTATGTTACTGTTAGCTCAGCCCAAAAGAAGTACACACTTACCTACAGCGCTCAGGAGGCTAAAAGGAAGTACAGCCACCTACAAAGTTCAGCTGACGGATAACAGCTTCTTAAGCTATTCAAACTCAGACCCATGTTGGGGCCCCAGAGCTGAAGGCAATACTGCAGTAGGGGGTCTCACCAGAGCGGAATGGAGGGGCAGAATCCCCTTCGTCAACCTGCTGGTCACGCTGCTGGTGATGCATCCCAGGGTACAGTTGGCTTTCTGGGCTGCCAGCGCACATTGCTGGGTCATGTTGAGCTTCTCATCAACTAACACCCCCAAGTCCTGTGTATATATAGGCAGTTTACATATGTGAATGTATATGTTCATTTTTCCCCTGATTTTTATAGTTTTGAGTTCAATGTTACATTGTGACATGCTTGAGATACCACCAGCTGCATTTTCTGTTAGTAAATTTAAGTTCTGTTGTTATAGGGCTGTCCTGGATTCAGCTGGGATAGAGTTAATTTTCTTCCTAGTAGCTGGTACAGTGCTGTGTTTTGGATTTAGTGTGAGAATAATAACAATAACACACTGATGTTTTAGTTGTTACTGAGCAGTGTTTACACTAAGGACTTTTCGGCTTCTTGCACCACCTCACCAGTGAGTAGACTGGGAGGCACAAGAAGCTGGGAGGAGACACAGTCAGGACATCTGACCCAAACTGGCCAAAAAGGATATTCCATACCATACTAACTTTTTTACCATTATTATTGTTATTATTATTTTCCCTTCTTTTTCTGTCCTATTAGACTTTCTCTATCTAAACCAACAAATTTTACATTTTTTTTCCTGATTGTCTTCTCCATCCCCCTGTGGGACAGGGAGGAGTAAGCAAACAGCTGTGTGATGTTTACCTGCTTGCTGGGTTAAACCACAACGGTCCTTTTTGGGAAAACCTGGATCAACTGCTTGGAGCTATGCCAATCAAGCTGGCCCTGCTCAATCAAAACTTTTACCTGCTATAGAAGGGGATAAAGTCCCTGTAGTGCACACAAAAAATATGCTGGGGAGGACAATCTGGGTTATTTCTGCCTTGGGCAAAGGTAAACCCATCCTTGGGATTGCTTTTGCTCGTGGTCCTGGATTGCACTTGCTGGATAATGTGGAAGGATGGGGAAGTCCGACGTGTACCTCAAGGGGATTTGATTTGAGAATAGCCAATGATTTGAATTGTATTATGTTAATTGCTGTATAATACTGTATGTCATCACTACTGTGGTTGCTACATGCCATATCAATGGTATTATAGTAAAAATTACCCCAATTAATGAAGAACTAATTTTGATGAAACTGGGCAAAGTGTAGCGATGACAGAACCAGACAAGCCCAGTGGTGATGGAACCAGAACTGATGTCAACATGCAATAATCCAACACTACACACCATCTCTCCTACCCTGAAGGACTACTATGACAGATAGAGCCCAAAGTCATGGACTAAATGAACTCAACAGACATTTTAGAGGGACAGCCCATAGACTAAGGGAATTATATCTCTGTGTGTATATCAAAGGACAGGAAAGGTGGTGGTGATTAATTAGGATATATTGAAAACTGGAGGACCTGGGAATGACATAACTGGTATAGAATAAGGAGTGAATATCTTTACCAGCTGGATATCCTTAGATATCTAGATAGCCTTGGATATCTGTACCAGCTAAGGAAGAAAATTAAGTCTATCCCACCTGAAACCAGGACAAGGGCACATCTGGGCTGTATCTAGCTGTAGCTATATAGCTATGGCTTCTAGCTGTAGAAACTCTTGGAATGTTCCATGCAAAATACCAATGCTGAAAAAAGAATTGAATATGTGTTTTTACTGGGAGCTACAACAAAAGACAAGTGACTTAATTTATATGTAAATACAGGAAAGTAAGAAATACCACTGGAGGATGACCACCAATTAGTTACAGAATGTTCCATGATCTCTGGATAAATTTCAACTCTTCCACGAAAAAGTTGATTATAATAGAAGCTACTTTAGAATTCATATCACGTGTACCTGTTATTTTTAATATTAGGAAATTATATTTTGTTTTCATTCTCACCCAGGGTTTGTAGTGCTCAATAAGCTATTCAGACTTTTATGTTAGTAGGTTCTGAGCAATCTTTATTTGAAAACATTAAATCCTGACAATTTGGTATGGCTTTGTAAATGTCTTAGAACCCAGTTCTGCATTAGTTAGATGTAGAAGACCATGTATATAGTTCCAATATAAATGAGTACCAGCAAGTATAATTCTCCCTGCACACTAGATATTCAAAAGATTTGAAAATACTCTCTTAATAGCATGCTTTGAAAAAAGGAGAGCAATGAATACAACTTACTGTTAGTTCATGAGTCTGGGCACGATAACAACTGTGATAAGGACTCACAGTGAATAAATCCTAATCTACCTTGCAATGTGTGACATATGCTGTCAGCATACATTTTTCTGATGGTTTTATTTTAAAATAATAATGAATTTCCATTAAAGAAGAATGTCACTGTTTTTCAGTGGATGTCAAGTTCCTTGGGCTTTATTACTTGTTTAAATCAGCCTCTTAATGAGAATTTACTTTTTAGGCCAGGGTACTGTTCTAACAAAGCTGTCTGACTTCTGGACAAAAAAGTATGTATGCCCAGGATCTTAAAATATGGGTGGAGTAAATATGCATCTCTGCACACCCCTTTCAAGTAATGTTTTTTGCTATTTTTTTTTTATAATTAGTCACTTCCTGAACTTTGGGATTTGAGGAACTGTGTTCTGTATTTGGTGTTTTCACAGTAGCAGTAGAGTTCCCATTAGCCATTTGCTGTCAGAAAAACCCAGCTATTTTCTGTTTGAGCTGGGGCCAGGCAATGCCTTTAGAGAGAGACTACATCCTAGGGAAACATCAGTCAGTATTCCATAGTCACAGATACCTTGGCCTCAAGGCAACGTAAAAGCTCTAGAAGAGATTTCAACTCTTATTTTCTGGAATCAAGAAGTTCAAATATCAAGTTGTGTAATTGATGTTTTTATTTTACGGTGTAGAAAGCACCAGATTCTGATTTATGATTGGCCTTCTGGGTTTGCTCTAAATTATTATCTTTCAATGGAAGCAGTTTCTTTTTACACATCTGCAGTACCTAGCTTTATTGGAGCTAGAGAAAAAAGGTGATACTATGCGATTACTTTTTAATTTTTCTTTTGAATTTGTAGCAATTTTGCCATAAAGGAAACAAGATAGCATACAGTTCAGAATCTCAAAATAAAATTGACAGTAGATTTACATTGCGAAATGTCAATATAAATATAGCACTGAAGGATATATTTTAGTCTCAGACCCATAGGTATACATCTGGGTCATCTATTTAGGTGAAAGGATATTAGCTTTTAAAATACATCATGCAACTTATTTTGGTTGAAATAAATTAGAGAAGAGCTAAGTAAAGTCCTGTAGCCTAAGGCAACGTTATTTCAATTAATCTAGGACAGATGCTAATTTAAGGTAGTAAAGTTATAGTGAGATATTTCTATGGATAATAGGTTCATCTGTCAGTAAACCACAGGGGATTGTGGAAGACTTCATGACCTAATGCAGAATGATGTCACATCTCAGGAATATGAGTTTTAGACCTACTCATCTTCACAGAATCAAAGCTGTCAGGAAAGCTATTAACATAGCAAACACAGGTTTTCTAGGAAAGATATTTTCTCAAGTACCACTATGTTTTAAAAAATCCACTTCCTGCAAAGAACAAGGTCTTCTATTTTAGGTACAAGAAGTTGTACTTGTACCATGAGATCTACTACTGAGGACAGTGATGAGAGGAGTAAATATAGTGCATTGGAAAGATCACAGCTTGAGAACAGTTAGAAAGCTGTGAATTCCTCACACATTCCTCATTTTTTTGCATTTCTCAAGAGTATTACTTTGAATTTAAAAAAACCATGTCCATGGCATTATTTTTCTTTTTGCATATTGAATTTATATAGACTAAAAATCAGCTCAAACAGTATAATAACTGCTGAATATAAAGTATATTGGTACCACTGGGCTTTTTTGTAATTAAAACATGAAAAATATTTAGCTTCATAGCACTGCTTTGTTACAATATTCTGTTGAGACTTGGATTGCCAGCTGTTTAAAATAAATAACGTTTTACAGAAACATAGCTTAAGATGCACACGATCAAAGTTTTAGCTATTTTATTTTGGGGGGTTTTTACAAATTTTATTAGTTTGAGATTTTATCACAACCTTCTCGTGTACATTCTTTTTACTTCAAAATCAGCAGCAAGATTGGTATATGTATTGTAAATCACGCAAAATGTTTACAATTTTTCTGAACTTTAGATTAGATTCCTTTGTGCCATGTGAAAGTTCCATTTTTGTTTTAGGAATTATAAAAGCAGTCTTTCCTACCTTTGTCTAAACTCAGCATCCTGTCTTTGACAATGGCTGATCAGTGCCTACAGGGAAGTAGGGACCTGGGGGAAGGTAACAGCCATGCTCCTCCTGTATAGCCTGTCAGCTTCCAGTAACCTGTCACTCGGTGATTTTTGAACCTAAAATGGTATCTTTGTGCTTCAAAGGCTTTAGAACCTTTGACTAATTCTTCTTGCATGAACTTTTCTAGTTAACTTTTGAACTTCCACAAACTTGGTGTCTACATTTTTCTGGGCAGGTGACTCTGGTGCGTAACTATGCACCGTATGAGAGAGAACTTCATCCTGCATGTTTTGACCCTAACACCTGATAATTCTGTTCATTGTGTCCTAGCTCTTGTAGTAAGAGGGGTATTGGACAGCCATTTCATAAATATGATTATAATCTGTTACTTCAGAAAAGGATCTTGGAGGTATGGATGCTATTTCAGTGCTCATTCTTGAGTGTGAATTTGAGATTGGTTTTTTTCCCTTGTGTGTTACTATACATGTATTGAATTTTATCAGACGTTTTATTTCTCAGTCACTCTGTCATGTAACTCTTGTGTAGCTTTTCATACTTAGATTCAATTTAATCCTTTGTCACCGCTTTTCTGTTACTTTAACAGTAAATTTCTGATGTTTTGAAAGTTTTCTATAAAACATGGCACCTGCTCCTAAAAGTACTATTGCCTTAGGCCTTTCCACATAGTAATACCCTAGCATTACAACATTTGTTATTCTTTTATATCTGCATTTCTCATCTGCCTAGTATGGCAGTAAGGTCAGTCATTCCAGGCAGTCTCTTCTTAGTTTTGCACTCACATCATTAATTACAGTTTTCTCTGTACCCTTTCATCTCAAAATGTACACGGAGGGGTGGGAAACAGAGATTCTTTAACAAGAGCTTCAGAATTACCATAAAGCTATCATTCTGCATAGAACAGAGTGTCATGAAGAATTGTGCTAACTTCAAGCTAATAATTTTTTTTTCCATGATGAATATGTAAATTTTTGTTAGATGGTATACTGACTAATTCTTCAATGAATGATTAAAAATGGAAGTAGAAATAGTGACTATAGGAAATAAATATCTATTTTAGAACTAATGCATTCTCTGATCAGTCCTAACTTGCAAATTCCAAAGATTAATGCTAAAGTAATGAGATATAATCAGGTAGTATAAAGATTTTAACTTGACTGAGTGCAGCAGAAGGATCTTTGACCCTATGAAAAGCAATACTAGAAAAGGTATTGACAGTGAGCAGAGGATTAGATCTGTAACTAGTTTTAAATATGAATAGGAATAGATTGTCAGCAATTTAAAAGTATCCTTTTGATGTAACTGTAATGCATATATTTGAAGATGTAGGCAGAATTTAATCATGTCATGCACCATTAAAGTATAAGATTAAAATTTTGCCTAGCTAAAATCTGATACCAAGAAGGGGCAGGGTCAATATGAAGTTAATATGGAGGGTAAGTTGGTTCGTAGTGAATGCATATTCAAAGGTGTCAGAGTAACTGTTTGTTTGTCAACTGGTGATAGAATGTCTGAGGGGTTTTTTTAGGCTTACTGGTCAAGAAAAATAAAAATGTAAATAATGTTTTAGAGAGCAGTCAAGAAGAAATATGATGACAAGCAGTGACACAGGTATATCTGTGCACAGTACTGTAGGAGAAATATTGACAAGCAATCAGCAGTGGAAATCAATTAAATAATGCAAAAGGCTGGCCAGTTGGTGAAAATGCCAGTTCTGTGGGTTGCTGTGATCAAAAGGAAAATAGATTGGTGGAAGTTATTAGGAAAGGAATAAAGAACCACAGCTAGTAAACTGTGATGCTGTATAAATCCCGATCGCTCCCATATCTTGAATACTGTATACAGATCATATAAAAGATGCGGAGAAAGCTTGACAGGCTGATCAAGAGTATGGGAAAGGTTTTTCTATGAGGACGGGTAAGCTGATGCTTCTTGAAATACAGCTTATAGTCAGGCTTCTGTGTGATGGCGGTCTGTGAAATCACGAATGGCATGGAGAAGGTGAATAAGGAATAGTTATGTGGTTATTCGCAATAGAAATAGGAGGAGGTGTTAGGACTATCACAAGGAAATAAAAGAGCCAAATTTTTGAGAGTCAAAGCAATAGCATACCTATTTGCCTTCAAGAGAATTAGTTCTTATTAGAAAGAAAAGAATAGGCTTAGCTGTTATTCAGTGAAAACAGTGTGAATATGAAAGGAATATATACATATGTGCTGGTATAAGTAATTTTTACATTATGGTAGTTTACTCCTCCAATCGTGCATGCATGTGGAAACAAATACATCTGCTTTATAACACTTCTTTTTCCACCAATTTTGTATTCTATTATATATGATGATCTTTGAGGCTCTTCCAACCATTATGATTCTATATATGAAAGGAGTTGTGATGCAGACAGATAGTACACAAATTGTGCTGTCTGCTCTTTGTTGATGCTTGTAGCACACTTTAACCACAACTCTTTCTTCAACATGACCTTTAACCAGCATGCCTTTTATTTTTTCTTCTGTATGTTCTTCTATTTGAATTCCATCCTCAAATAGCAACTTCGATAGAGTGGAACATAATGCACTACTTGAATAGAAAGACAAGATGGGGATTATTATTCTTAGGCCCTAAGTAGATCCTTGCCACAGATGGTCATATGCAAATAAAGATGTTGAGGTTCCACTGAAATTACTGCTTTGTATTGGCAAATAAATTAAAGGAAATACTGTTTTGCAAAACGTATGACTAAATTTTAAATCTCGCAGGAGCAGTGTTAAGAATGCCAAAAAATGCAGGAGTTTGAATTACTAGGTGGTCTCCTGAGATCTCTTACAACCTAAATGATTATATGCTCTCTTTCACAATATTGTGAAAACCCTAAATTATATTTTGGTTTTGAAGTGTAGTTCATAGGGATAGATTGCTTATATTTACTAATATTAATAGCCATTAATAATTGATTCTTACCCTGAAGGAAGGGTTCCTGGAACCTTCTTGACTTCAGTCTCTTTTCCTCAGCTACTGTTCTTTTATCTTCCACATGAAGTTGTGAACTTATTAAAAGAGATCACCCCAGATTTTTTCACATTGTTACTACAGATTAAAGAAAAGTGATGTTGTTAAATAAACATTTCTCTATTGTATTTTTTGGGAAAGACAGAATCAAATATAGTAATCGCATAAGGATAATAAGGTATTTACAGTCCATTAGCAGTCAAAGATGATATTAAATCATTAAATTTTTAAGAATATTGGCCCAGCTGCGTTTTTGTCAGAGGTTTAGAAGAGCTGACAGAGAGGATATGGGATGTTGCTTTTTCATAAACCTTGGAATAGCAGGAGAAGCTGCAAAGGCTGGAAGAGTGCTGAGTGGCCTCCCCTGCTGCCAGTGTTTGAGAGGGGCAAATGGGATGACTTTACAGAAAACTGTAAAAGCCTGTGATTTTTTGATAGAATGATGGGAGATGCTGGATAGAGTTTCATTAACATGTTTATCCAAGGTTTTGAAAGTTTCATTCTTCCTGTAGTACTGGTCTGACAAGTAAGTAGGATTCAGGAGTTGGTGGGTAAATTTAAGGAGTCATGCATTGATGAAAAATAAATAGTTCAATGAAGCAAACCTTGAGTTTGTCTTCAAATTTTAGTTCTTGAGTTTGAGCTAAATTTATTTCACAAAGAAATTCATACATCAGACTTCTCTAGTTATCGAAGTACTTATATTGCAGGTTAGCACAGCGTTGGAGGAATATATTCTAAACTAATTGATTTTGTTAATTATAAGTTTGTCTTTATGAGTCAGTCATTCCCACTTCCCCTTTCATCACTGTTAATTCTCTTAATTTTTTTTTAGTAAATGGAAAAATCAACGTTACTTTCTATTTATGCTTGGAATGTCTCTTCAGGAGTGCTGTGGAACTGTGTGTGTGTATAATAATGAATGAAGATAATAAGAATAGTTTCTAGGTTTTTAAAAGACTAAGAAGTCTCCTCCAGTCAGCTTGCTTTCTGCTCTTTAAACCAATTATAGCATATCTAGTTCAATCAATGAACTATAGAAAGCAACTTGAAAAAAGTTACGCTTAGGAGAGGTTTTTCTTTTGAGAAAAGTAGAAATACTTTGGCACATTTTTTCAAATTCTTTGCATGTTAGATTTCCACCTAATGTTCTAGAAGGTAGATCAAATTGAGAGGGAACATTGAATTTGCCAAAATTCATCGCATAATCTAAGCTTTGACTCTTCACAAAACAAAATTTGATGTTCAGGTCCTCATCATATTAACATTTTTTTATCCCATATGTCCTGGTTAGGAGTGTACAGTTCTTTATATTTAATTGTTATAAATAGACTGCAAAATGAATATCTTACTGGGAAAAATTTATCCAGTGGCTTCACGAAGTTACAATGATAAATTTTGTGGCTGTACTAACAAGAAAAAAAACAAAAAACAAAAACCAAAAACGCTTGGAGTTGAATTTTCACCACTTTCTCACCAGTGTAGCTTATGCTAATTTGACAAACCTTAGTTCCAAAAGGTGTTTTTATATTTTGTGTATTTCCTTGTTCAATTTTAGCTTCCAATCCATGCGCTGCTAATGAGGGCAGAGGTCCATGTTCTCACATGTGTCTGATCAATCACAACAGAAGTGCTGCATGTGCCTGTCCACATCTGATGAAACTGTCTTTAGACAAGAAAACATGTTACGGTAAGTTTTCCTCCCAAAGTCTGGCAATTGTATTGATTTTAGAATATTGAACAGGGCAAATTAAAATGTGTAATCTTAAAACTATCTCTACACTGCATGTTAATGATGTATTTTATAGGGGCATCTACTTTTTGAGAATTGATGATTTATTCTAATATGAGGTGTGTGGAGCTTTGGTATTTGTTACCACAGCCATTTTTTTCTGTTGCATATGTGTATGATACGTTAGTAAAACTTATCTCTGCAAAACAGAAGGCTTCATACTGCAAAGTGCGTCATCAGAAAATGATGAGTCAGGTAAACTGAATAACAAAAAGGTACTTAATAGCTTAAATCTCTACCTGTTCTGCTAAAATTGTCTTAGTTTCATTTTAAGGATTAAGAAAATGAAATGAAAAGTAAATATTAGACATGCAGCTTTGCAGGGGAATTTTATAAAAAATTACAATAAACACTTTTAAGCTATAAAAGCCCTAAAAATGTCAAATAATTGTGTCTCTTACCTGTAAAACCTTGTACTGCATTACTCTTTTCAGTGTTGATTAATGTTTAAGAAATATCAAAAAAAATTTTGTCATATCAAGGATATTGCAGGGAAAAAAGTTACCTTTACTGTTCATTCACAGACATTTGCTCTAATTAGACTTTTGAGATAAAAATACAGAGTTCTGTTTTCCTTTAATGTATCACCCTTTTTCATTAGTGGATGTCTAAATTAGAACAATCAATATGTTCTTTTTCTTCCACCTGTGACTTTCACTGCTTAAACATAAGTTGTGGAATTCCTCCCAAGTTTTGTTGTTTGCTGCACTTCCCCGTTATGGTGATACTCTGTTTCCCTGAGATACAAAATGTTAATATCTGTTACAATGTACAAATGAAACAGTAATTTTTGATTGGGATAGTGGAGTAAAATTTTTAAAAGATAATTTTAAACATTTTTCCTTAAACATTCACAAGACTATATTGATTTAGTGGTGTAGTAACGTCATGTCCAGCATCCAGAATTAATATATTTTTCCTGTGGATTTTATGCTCTAACATATTTTATTTCTCAAGTGTCATTAGGCTGCAGGCTTTCTGGAGATGTTAAATCACTGATATAAGCTGTATTTACACATTTGTAAAGTGATCTCAAATGAATTACTTGGACTCCTGTCAGCAAAGTTGTGAAGAGCATGAGGAGTGATGTTTTCCTTTTTGTCTAACAGAAAGGAAGAAATTCCTTCTTTATGCAAGGCGTTCAGAAATAAGAGGGGTGGACATAGAAAACCCATACTTCAACTTCATCACAGCCTTCACTGTTCCTGACATTGATGATGTGACAGTCATCGATTTCGATGCTGTTGAGGAACGCTTATACTGGACTGATGTGAAAACACAGACCATCAAGCGTGCCTTCATTAATGGGACTGGCTTAGAAACCATTATTTCAAGAGGTAAATAGCATAACATTGAAGTGACAATAATTCATTATAGGTAAATGTGTGTTATAAGTATGCCAAAAGAGGAGCATACAAGTTCTTGTTAGGTGTACCTTTCACTAATATTGGATAATTGATCTAAACAATAAGAAAGCACATTTTGTTTAGGATTCTAGTTCATTTAATTGATCCATAATTCATTTTTATTTAAATAAATTGGGAAGTGATTGTAACATTGCTTTTATACAAGATTGAAACGTGTAGTAAATGATGGAAATAATGTTTTCTGGGGAAGGTAGAAAGAATAAAGATGAAAAGCAGAAAAATAATGGTACCCTGACATAGCTTCGCATTGAAGAATTTCATGTGGATTTCCTGTGTCCTTTGGCTATCTGGGCTGACCTAATGAAGCAATTGGCTCTATCAGAGTTATTTTTTCTTTCCAGTCCATGTAAATCTTTCAACTTTGACACCTTTGGTGAAACACATGATATGGTAGCTTTGTGATTTTGGTGATACATAACTTTGGTTATGCATTTACCTGTTGTCTTCTTGCAACATGTGTCATGTTCAAACTGATTGCACCCAGGCTGTTTGCACTACTTGAATGCCATAAGGGAGTGCAGTCCTGATTCTGTATCTTTGAATCCTGTTACTTACAGCAATAAAAGGAAACTTAAAGTATGGCAAATGGAAAATCATGGCTGGCAGTTTTCTCTGCAGTTAATGCTTTCATTTTCCAGCACTTTTGCTATGTGCTTCGAATACAGAAAATTAATGGCTTGTAATGTCTGTACCTGATTGCTTCAACCCTATGTCAGTAGCTCTGGTATTAAAGTGGTACCATTTGTTGCCCTTGCTAGTGGTGGGTTTTTGTTTGCTTGCTTGTTTCCAACTGCTGTCAGTTCTTCTCCTGGCAGCCCATGATGTTCTTCTGTTTTGTAATATACCTACCTGCCTAAAGATAGGAAAACTGTCTGACAGGGACCATCTGGAGGAAAATTTTGCAAACTCTGGTTCCTCAGCTGCTAAATGTGTTTGAAGGCGAAGAGGAGAAAAGAAATAACTCACTTCTTAAGATCAAACCTTTTCTCATTTTGAGAACAGATTTTAAAAAATGAAAATATTTCTTTAGTTGATTATTTGGGGATTTCAGAAAATTAATTAGAACTCTGCCCCTGGTACAGATTTTTCTCATTTTTTGAGAACAGAAATGAAAATATTTCTTTAGTTGATTATTTGGGGATTTCAGAAAATTAATTAGAGCTCTGCCCCTGGTGTCACTTTAGAAGAAATTTGTTCTGTATTAGCATGTTTTGGGAAATCAGTGGAAAAATACAGCAATATCCCCACTTGCCTGTGTAGATGGATGAATTTATTTTGTGTGGGTATCTTTATTTTTCCCTTGCTCTCTCAGAGACAATTTTATTAACAATTGGAGATGTTTTTCAGTACCAGTAACAAGAACAAGGTTTAGACTGCTTCTTAGAGCTGCTCTTTACATCATGAATTGAGGTACCCAAAAGAGGAAGAGGAGTTGTTTTTTCAAATAGTAGTAGAATACAAACATAGTTTACTATATAAAATATATAGTGAAAAATTGCAAAACTTGTCAAGAAACTTAATGAAACTTAAAGAAACATGCTATGTGAGAGTGTTTCTGTTTATCAGTATTCTTTCATATTCTTTTTCTTGTGGTAGCTTCTCTGGTGGAATTGTGTTGGGGGTTATTTGTGCCAGATGTAACTTACTATATATAAAATTTGCAAAATTACCATGTTCTGGCACATCAAAACATTATAAAGGCTACTTATTATGTGTAAATGATCTCGTTTGCTTACAGTTACATTTTTATACTTGTTATAAGAACATAAGAAGCTTTGTAAGCACATATTAGTGGGATTCTCTTTGGATGAAGTCTTATGCCAATGTCACAAAGATGCCAAAGTCATACTTTAATCTTTTTAAGAGTATGAAATGCTTATTTTCTCCAACCAAAAAAACCCAAAAAGGCAAGGGATCATTTTAAAATGGGTCAAAGCTATGTATTCGGTGTCCGTTGTTGCATTTTCTAAAGCTGGCAAACTTCCTAGTGCCCAGTCACTGTTTCACCTTATGTATACGCAAGCCAGTCCACAGCCACATCCATGTTAGTTTGTCAATGACAATAGTTCTGTCAGTGGAAGTAACCATGTTGAGAAAGAGATAGTGTATAAACTATGAACTATAATAGAATCATTAAATCACCCTTGGCCTGTTTCCTCGTCTACAAAGATGCTGGCCAATATGAACCATTGCTATGCCAAGACAGAGCAGCATGTTGGTATCTAGATCTTGAGCAGTGATTTTATACCCAGCATTTAACACAGATACTAACATATATTAACTTTTTTAAACCAATATCTTGCTAAGGAAGACTATCACATACAAAGACACTTACAAAGCTACCAAATTAATCGGATCTTACTCATGTTTTGCTACCTCAGGTAATACTGGTGGTGTGGGTTAACCCCAGAAGGCAGCTAAGCCCCGCACTACTACTCCCTCACTCCCTACAGTGAGATGGGGAAGAGAATCATAAGGGTAACTGAGAAAATTCATGGGTTGAGATAAAGACAGTTTCGTAGGAAAAGCAAAAGCTACATGTGTAAGCAAAGCAAAATGAAGAATTCATTCAATACTTCCCATCGGCTGATGGATGTTTAGCCATTTCCAGGAAAGCAGGGGAGTAAGCTGGAGTCTTCAAAGTCTTCAGAAATAAAACCAAAAAACTTCTTCAGTCATGTAGCTACTTAACTACTTATGTGCTATAGAACTATGCTATAGACCAGTGGGTTTAATTCAGATATTCTGTACTGAGCCTTCCTGATGCTAAAGAAGGAAGTGGACTTTTAAGCTTCAGCATAGTTTTGTTTTAGAAAGCCACTCTGATATTCTATATGTAAAGTATAATGCACAACTTAAAGAAATACGAGCTTTCTTCTTATGTCATAAGTAATATTTATGTTTATTAAATATGATTATCGAACTTCATAATGGAGGCTAACTCATTGTATATCATCATCCCTTAAAAAAAAAAAAGTAACAAACCACACTCTTTAATAGTGCACTGAGTAATAAATGCATTCTTAAGTAGAAAAATACACTGCAAAAATTCAGCATCTGATTATTAATTTTGGACATAGATTTTATGCTGAATTTTAAAGTATTTATGGAGGATTTCCTGAATCTTCAGGGCAATTTTTATGTTCTTATTGCAAGTGTATCAGGCCCAAGAAGAAAAATAATGATTATTAATGCTTGGCAACTAGTTTATAAATACATCTGAATAGAATATTGCACAATATTGTTAACAAATTGTAGAAGAAATTGTTTTGTTTTTTTTTTCCTCCAAGACTGAGAATAATCGAGAAGGAAAATCAAAAGAACAACTGCTTTCACTTTTTGCAGATATTCAGAGTATCAGAGGTCTTGCAGTGGATTGGATATCACGTAATTTATATTGGATTAGCTCAGAATTTGATGAAACACAAATTAATGTGGCACATTTAGATGGTTCCTTGAAAACCTCAATCATCCATGGAATCGATAAACCCCAGTGTCTTGCAGTTCACCCAGTAAAAGGGTAAGTTATTTGTGGGTTTAATAAATAACCTATGGTAAAACTCATCAGAAGATTTCTTCTTCGTTCAGACATTGAGTTTACCCATTCTGTTTTCTTTCAAACTTAAAGTAAATGCATGTTTGAAAGATTTTTCTGGTAATTTCTTAACTGAGTACTGCTTTGCTACCAAAGCTTACTGTTGATTAAATGGAATAGGTCGTTGTATGTTTTGCCTGCTTCTAAACTTAGGAATGTTTTTCGCTAATGATGCATTTAAAATACTGTGTACACAAAGCAACATTTTCAATATGTTGATTTTCTTCTTCAGTAAGCTCTACTGGACGGATGGTAACACAATTAACATGGCAAACATGGATGGCAGCAACAGCAAAATACTCTTTCAGAATCAAAAAGATCCTGTTGGTAAATACCTTTTTTCCTGCTTCTTTTTTATTTGATAGTGCTTTATCATGGACATTATCTTGAAATGCTATTTAAGTATACCATGATGTTTTTCATATGCTATATAACAGTGATAAAGACAGGCAGAAAGACATGCAAATCGCTGATGTACTTTTGTGTTTCACAATTTAAGATATTTTTTTGCCCATTCTATTTGAAATCTACTGTAGTGTGTTAAGTATAGCATTATTAACTTCTAGGATTACAGTAGACTGAAAGTGAAGGAGAACCTATCTGTATTTCTCAATCTTTAGATCACGGGTAAAAAAATGTAGAGAGCAGGGTTTTAATAAGTTATGAGTATATAGGAGAGGATATTTTAACTGTAAGTGTAGAACCTTCCTCACCAGAATCCCAGCTGCATGAACAAAAGATAATTTAGCTCTTACCTTTTCACATACAGAAAAGAGCAACAGTTGAAGCATACATTTCATATAATGACTTAGCCTCAGTTTTAGTGTTTGAGAATTTATATGATGATAAATTATGGCACTTTCTGGAAAAAAAAATGCTCTATATGTACTATTTATGCATTTTTGGTTCAAGTCCCTTTCTGTAATTTCATTTTTTTAGAGAGTTAAGATGGTTACGTCAATTGTTGTTGCCTTATTAATGGCCCATCAATAAAGCAATTACATTTTAAAGCATTTATGCGTTTTCATAACTGAATGCATTAAGCAAGCAGAAGCAAAAATTACTTAAATAATTCAATAAATTTGACATAAGAGCAACACAGCATGCATTTTAGACCTTAAATTCAAATAATTTTGTAGAAATTATGTGGTAACTGTTTTATTGTTGATTTGATGTTCTATCTGTATTCTTGAAGAGACAGTTACCTATTTATCTAGATAAAGAAAGACTGATAAACCCACTAATTTTAAGGTGGAGCATAAACACATTTAATAATATTACAACAATATTAAAAAGTAAGGGCATGTGCAACGTTTTGCACTGAATATGCTGTGCTCATAGGTGACAAGGTCCTAAACTGCAGACCTTATGGTTTCTGTTATTGGATTTGTTTTGAGTAACAGTAAAGCTCCTGAACCAAATACATGATAGAATGCTAAGTACTCTTGCCGCCCCCCCCGCCCCGTATCAGTACTGTCAAAGGCTGCACGTGCAAATCCACGTGGATTTTGTGATGTTTTTCTTCATGAACCTGTGCAATCTCACTGGTATTGGATGGACTATTCATGCAGTTAAACATTCCTGTAAACCCTGTAGGAATGATGCTTGTGACATAAGTTTTTAACTTCACCACAGAGCTGCAAGTCAGACAGCTTGCTTGCTTTCTGTAGTATTGGATTAATTTTTAACACCTTTGAGATCTGATAAGAGTTACTTGAAATAAGTTACATTCCAGATTGAAGGTTCTTACTTCATAGTAATGAGACCTATTGCATAATAAGGAGATCATAGAGATTTTATTGTTTTTCCTTTCATCTTGGCAGTCTGAAAGCATGCTAAATCATAAAGTATGTGAAGTGTAGAATATGTAGCATGTAAAGAGTGTAGATTTATGTATGTATGTATGTAAAGGGAAAATAAAGCTTGCCCCTGTCTGTTGCTGAAAAACTTTTTAATCTTGAATCAGCTTTATGGTCAGTTAGGATGGACATGGAAACAGATTGTGTTGCATGCCTGAGGAAGAATTATCAGATACACTATAGAGAAAGCAAGTATTAAATTTCCAATACCAAACTCTAAATTCAAATATATGCAAAATGCCTGTTTTAATGGTTTAAATTATTCTTACTGTTAGCATAAAGCATTCCCATGCCAAGAACAAGAAAACATTGCTGAAGAGCCAGAGAACAGCAGTCTTAAAACCTGAATTTAATATTTCATTTCGAACTGGGAAACTGTCTTTCTCCAGAAGTGAAACTCTAGTTCATGCAGTGCTACTTTTGAACATTTGGGGAGCAAGGTGGATGATCTAATAAGTGAGTTCACAGGTGGATTACTGAAAAAGACAAAAATATGACTTATTAGAGTTAGATATCCTGGTAGTCAGTGGGGGTTTTAGTTTTCTTGAGACATAACTTCAGAATTTAAAGAATGAGGGAAAGTTTTCCTATCTGTGACCTGAAGTATGCTGATGGATTTATTTCTGAATTTGAGTTCTATCAAAAGGAGGAGACTATTTCAATTAAAATATTTTGTATTAAATCCACAAGTATGTAGCTTGGAGATTTTTAAAAACTGATAATCTTAAAATGACAGATTGTGTCTCTTATTTTTGTCTGAACTAGTACATACTAGATATGAATTGCTAGTCCACTCTGCAGTTCTAAGACTCAAATACTGAGACTTATAGATTAGCTGAAAAAGGAACTAGTCGCTGGAGTTTCATTAAACTTCATTCTTATGGATTCAGAATTAGTGATTACTTTTATACTTTATGGGGCAGATCATTTGATTGTTGGTGTCTTGAACTTATGTTCAATTAAGCAGTTGTTCGTTATAAAACTCTAAAAATACAAACCATGCATCCATTGAATTGTTTTTAAGGAAATGGCTATTATTCAATTGTAGAGTATTGTATTCATAGGAAGTTTTGAAATAGCTTGGTTAAATAATCTTTAAAAACCTACAGAATCATTCTCTCAGCTACATTCAAAGGATTCTATAATTATAGGGAGATGTTGTTTGGGGTTTTTGTTTGTTTGTTTTTTTTAATAGAGTACATTCCTTTCTTCTGAACAAACTTGAGTTTCAGTTTTACTTGTGATTGTAGTACAGCCTTGTTTGCTGTTTTAGCAGTTCTTCGATTTTCTTGGCTGACTCTCTATTTGATTATTCCTTGCTAATTTGTTTTTCCTTTGAATATATGGCATAGTCTACAAACAAAATTGTTGCAGATGGAACCAAAAATCTTTTTGAGACTTGTTTAAAAAAAGTTATTTCTTAAGTACATGCATGCATTTAGCAGACAAATAGGGATTTCCTAATTTTAATCACTGTTTTTTCACCTGAAATGTAATCAGCCATAAACAGTTAAAAAAACCTGTCTTAAGTCACGAAGGTGGAAAATATGAACAAAAATTCCAAATACTCTTCCTGTAATTCATCTAAGCTGTAACAGCAGTGTCCAGCATTTAATTGATTTAGGTACTAAGAAAGAATCCCATCTTTAATATTCTTGGAACACACTTTCCTTAAGCTCCCACTGCTTTTTAGAGAACATTTACACAAGTAAAAATGAAGTTAGATGAACATCATTTAAACAGTAAGTATACAAAAAATGCTCTCAAGAGTCATTTCCTTGAACTTCAGGAATGCACTAAATTAAAATAGCAAACTTGATTTTCTGATAGTGGAAGCTAAGATCGCATTACTTACGTGGCTTTAAGATTGGAACCTCTGTGTATGAATTGCTGGAATAATCTTTGCAATATACTTTTTAAATAGTAGCATATTTCTGGAAATTTGAGTAAGGAAACTGGAAAATGCATGTGAAAACAGTGATGGCCTAAGTTATGGTAATATTTTTTTTTATAACACAACAGAATTCTCTGAGACCAATATTTTACAATGCACATATTCACATTGACTTTGGCAGCTGGGACATAAAGTGTAAACCAATCACACATGTTAGAATGTGTCATGAGTATGTGTGATGCTTATGGCTAGTAAATCACCTATTTTCATCAGTAAAAACAGGACAATTCCTGAAAAAATCTAAACAAACATGCTCTGCCTACATTAGAAAGAATGTATTTTCAAAAAGGTTGGTAATAGGTGGAATGACACAACAGGAAAATACTTTGGGAAGAAAAATACAGTAAACTTGGGTAGAAGGAGATTAGGAAAACGTAGTCTGCTGGGAGCTGATGGGGGCCTCCTGTCAGAGAAGGGAAGAATATCTTTGGTCATAGCCTTGCCGAGCTGGTGAAGAGGACTTTAAACTGATGTTGCCAGGGAAGGTGAACCTCAATCCATCCCACTCTTACCAGTTTGAGGCCAGTGCAAGCAGTAGATGCCCAGAGACTGGAGAGGGATCACAGGTCAGCAGGAGAGGAGATGAAGAGCAGCACAAAGGAACCCCAGCCACTCCAGTCAATAAGTCAGCTTCATCGGGGGCTCAGCTTAAATGCCTCTATGCAAACACATATAGCATGGGCAATAAAAAACAGGAGTTAAAGATGTGTGCACGTTCACAGGGCTATGATCTTATTGGCATCACGAGGATGTGGTGAGATGGCTCCTACAGCTGGAGTGTTGGAATGGAAGGATACAGGCTCTTTGGGAAGGACAGGCAGGGGAGATAAGGAAGGGGTGTTGTCCTCTATGTCAATGACCAGCTGGAGTGCATGGAGCTCTGCCTGGGGATGGATGAGGAGCCAAGCAAGAGTTTATGGGTCAGGATTAAAGGGAGGGCACGGACAGGTGATGATATAGTGGGGGTCTGCTACAGGCCACCTGACCAGGAAGAGTGAGCGGATGAGGTCCTCTATAGACAGATAGGAGCAGTCTCATGTTCACAAGCCCTAGTCTTCACAGGTGTCTTCAACCACCCCGATATCTGTTGGAGGAACAACACAGCAGGGCATATGCAATCCGTCCAGGTGGTTCCTGGACTGATTTCTGTGTTGTTAACTTCCTCCAAGTGATAGAGGAGCCAACGAGGAGAGGTGCTATGCTGGACCTTGTTCTCACCAACAGGGAGGGGCTGGGGGGAGAATGTGAAAGCTCAAGGCAGCCTCGGCTGCAGTGACCATGAAATGATGGAGTTCAAGGTCTTTGGGGCAGCGAGGGGGGCACACAGCAAGCTCACTGCCCTGGACTTCAGCAGAACAGACTTCGCTCTCTTCAGGGAGCTGCTTGGTAGAATACCCATGGGATAAAGCCCTGGAGGGAAGAGGGGTCCAAAAAGCCTGTTCGTATTCAAGGATCACCTCCTCTGAGCTCAG
>NW_009621888.1:0-32820 GCF_000690535.1 Cariama cristata
GCAGGGGGGCGAGGAGGGCAGGGTGTGCGGGGGAGCTGGGCGCGCAGTCAGCCCCCTCTCTGGTGCGGACAGCGTTTGGTACGGAGCCGATTCCTACAAATACTGAAATTCACTGCAGAAGAAAAATCGCAAACCAGATACTGATCTACTCCATCTCCACGGGGGAAAACACACCTCTGGAGTGCCTAATCCCCAGTTCTCCCAGCTGGTACCCTCCAGCACATGCTTTTCTGGACCTCAAGTTTGATTGTGGTCCAGCTCCAGAACCAGCTCTCATGGTGGTTTAACTGGCAGGGAGCGGACCCAGATCCTCTCTTACAATGGGAAGTGTAATTTAACTAAGTGGGTTTATAACTCAAAAAGTGTAGGTCGCAGACTTGGCATCATACACTGATTCAGAATAAGTAAAAAAAGGGATATAGTACTGTACAAACTAAAAGAATTCACGTCAGAAAGAGGTGTACAATATAATTACTCTATCTGGACTCACAGTGCTACCAGGCGTATATGAAATCCTATAGCTTAAGTAAAATTTGTTTTCCTGGCTTCAAAACTGACCCCAGCAATTCCACATGCCCTTCCTATTTCTGAGAGGTTTAGAAGCAGCACCTGGGGGCTGGTGAGGGGAAACTGGCTGAGAGCAGAAGGTTTCCTCTGGAGAAAAGAGGGAGCTGGTACCACTCACACTTTCAAGGAAAAGGTCAGTGGCATGTGAGTGTTTGCAGGAGACCACGCATACTTTACAAGAGCTAAATTTATGCTCATAATATATTTTAGTTTAAATCGCAGAAATTCCTCAACAACTTCTAAAGTCCATGATTTATCAGAAAAAGATGCTGAAGTTAGTGGCAAACCCCACAACCTTTAAATGTGAAAGTGTCAAAGATTCAAATACACAGATCAAATTTTTTTTTTTTTAAAAGATGTGAAAAATCACATCACCTTACAAGGTTCATGTGTACATAGACTACCTCCCTCCGTTTCTCCGTTCTGTTACATTTATGGTTTTCTTAAATGTTCCTTCTTTCTTTCTTTCTCCCTCTCTTTCTCTGTCTTTCTTTCTTTCCCTTCCTCTTTCTTTCTCTTTCTTTGTTTCTTCCTTTCGTCCTTTCTTTCTTTCCTTCTTTCTCTCTTCCTTTCTCTCTTCCTTCCTCCCTTCCTTCCTTTACATAATATTTAGGCAACTGTAACAAGCTTGGTACAGAAAACCCTCCTCAGGTTCCAGGGGCATTAGCTGTCTTGCTTTACATGCAAAAGGCTTCACTTTTGAGAAAGGAGAAGTGGTCTTGGTTACTGTCTCCCCCTGAAGATCTCTGGATCCTTAAACTCTAGTCGGGTTCTGTTAACTGATCTGTTCCCCAGGAGGGACTGAGGGGCACTGGGTCCTCTGGCCAGGTAAACGTCCAGCTTCAAGTTCAGGATGAACGTGGAAGGGAGATTTCTGCAGTCCCCTGGCATTTACCTCTGTGCTCAAATGTGCTGATTTATCATTCTCCTAATAAACACTGTTCAACACAAACTCAACCTTTCATTCTCCCAGTATTTTGGGGGAGTATATGTAATGGTTCTGTCCTTCAGAAGTGTTTTATCTGCCTTTCTGTGTGGCGATGTCAGTAGAGATTGCCATGGGAGATTATAATGCTCATGCTATCAAATTGAATTAATTTAAAACATAAAAGTGCCACATATTTAATGTGGCTTTATATGATCCTCAGATTTTTTTCAGGGACTTTTTCAAAAAATGATGTGACTATTTTTTTTCTTTCTCTCCATCTGATGATCAGGTAGTCAAACTACTTTGTCTCCCAAAGTACAGAGTTCAAAGAAGCTATACGAACCTCTAAAATGATCCTAACCAATTTTCTCCATTTTCTTCACATACATGTTAAGTGATTTCAGGAAGAAATATCCTAACATGATTCAATATAAACATCAGCTAAAATGGATGATATTACAAATAATTTGTTATAGAGGCTGAAATTCCAACCTGAGTTGTTGGAATTATTTGAAAATAAAAAATCTACATTTGTTTTAAAGTTCAAAGTCAAGAAGATGTTTCAAATAATATGTATTTTAGATCATAAAAAAAATACACTCTAAAGTGTTTTTTTCTTTTCTTAACAATCTTTTAAAATGTTTAATTTTTTGTTTTCATGAAAGCAACATTCTACTTCTAACAGTTCTGATGTAGAACAGGTAAGTATACATTTATTTTTTGTCAACAATGGAGGTTTCCCCATAGAGAAATTAATAAATACCTTATTTATTTATAATTGAAAACATCTTAATTTTTAGAAATTTACAGCTATTTTGAGAACTCGATGTTTTAAGAAGCTTATTAAATATTACTATGAAATGAATCCTGAACATCATTTGTTGCTAATTCTAAACTTACTTAGTTCTAAAGTATTTTTTGTTCTGGAAAAAGAAAAATTTGGGAACGTGTATTGAAAAAGGAAGAAAATAAATTTCTTTCTACCTCACTGTTTTCTGATTTTCCATCAACTTTTTCTTTGTGAAAATATATTTTTCAGTATTTTTCAATTCCAGGATTTTTAATTCTAGTATTTTTTTTAAATCACAGTGAAAAAGAGAAACAACTTATACTGAAATTTGTTTAAAAAGAAAAATTCTCATGCATTATTTGAATTGGAATTAAATTGCAATCAAACTTCATTAAAACTAAAAAGAAATTATGTTATATGCTGTATATAAATAATTTTCATAAAATGAGGTCTGTAATGTTTTTCTGGAAATTATGAATAAGCCAGTGGCATGGAAATGGATAACAAGCAATTACCAGAATGAGTATAAAGCAGCTGATTAAAATAAGCTGGTAGTGGTGGGCCATACCAAGAAGCGTGATGAATAGACTAAGACTTTCAGAAAGGATGAGACAGAGTGTATTGTTTTGCTTTGTGTATTTTATCTGTGTTTCGGGAACAGCTGAGGTTCTGCTGGGGATTCACAGTTTGATCTTACAAGAAGTGTTCTACAGAACAGCGTGAAACTTCCTCTTCAAAGTACAGATTTTCATAAAGCTTTTGGAAAATAGTTTGCTTTGATTATGGTGTTATTGCTGGGTTTTGTTTGTTAAATTGCATTTTCAGTCTCAGTTAATATGATTTTTAATCAATTTTTCTGGGCATTTATCCTCAAGAAAACACCTGAACTGATGAGAGACCAACTATTGTTGTAGTAGAGAGACATCAGTCAACTCTTGTGAATATGAATATGTAGAACCTGCACTAGCCTGAATTTATTTTAAAGTGGTAGCATAGATTACGGCTTTTTAGAAGTTCCCTCTAGCAAGCTGAAAGAGGTTTTATAAAGAAAAAAATTAGTATTTATACTGCCTAGAAAATTATGTGTGAAAAGATATTTCAGATAGCACATCTCATACCGAACTTGGGAAATAATTATTTTCACCTGTTGTTAACTGTGTTATATGTGTGTGAAAATGGACTATAAACAGATACTAAATATTTTAAAGCTACTTTTAATGAAGCATAGGCATAATGAGAAATGTGATATAACGGAACAGTAAGAATCAATTTCAATGTGAAATTCTGAAATATTTTCCATATGTACTTTGTTAGATAGTTGAACAAGAACACAAAAGAATCTAAATCACGTCTACAGAAAACTAATTCATTAACGTTCACAAAATGTTTTAACTAATTCAAGTGAGACAAAATACTGTCTAATCCATGTAAAATGTATGCAGCCACTGCATAATCGGCAGTGATTAAGGCATCTAAGCAAATTACAGTATGATTGTTTAGTTTATTTTTCTTTCAATCAGAGCCTTTGTTTATAGCAGATAATGTTATGTTTTACAAATTGTATCTTTCTGTTATTACAGTAATAAACTATACTGTGGGGCTATTGTTTCTTAGTACAAAGAACCATAACATAACGTTAGGCATTTAAGCATACACATATTTCCCCATATTTGTTTGTGTACGCTTTAGTAATTACCAGTCGCAGGAGTGGCCAAGAAACGTGCCACGTGAAAAGCATGCCTACAACACAAGCCTCTTCGCTACAATAGTCTCTGAATGCTCCAAGGAACGCACCTGAGTGAATCCACCAGCCAGATTTTCTTACCCAGCTCTTACAACAAGAGCCAGTGAACTTCACTGGCTTTCTTCAGAAAGTTGAATTTTGGGGAAAATCAAGGGCAAAATGTATACCTACTGTCAAGAAAACAGCTTGCTATTTGTATTTGCAGCATTCCCTCAAAGCTTTAGCCAGGAGCAGGGTCCCCTCTTGCACTCCATGCTATGCAGCATCATCCTGAAAGGCAGTCTTTGCACCAAATTGATGGCAGTCAGAGTCAGGGAAATGGAAGGATAGAGAAAGGGAAAGATTTGCCAAAAATGACACTGCAGATCAGTAGGGAAAAAATAGAGCAAGACGATAGAGATTTCTGGAGCCTGGATCTTATGATCTAGCACAGGGGTAGATAAACTGTGGTATGCACGCTGCAGACCGTGTCCAAGGCGGTGGGGTCCTGGTGGCAGGTTTTATCCCACGGGACTGGCAGCCGTGCTGTGCCGCTGTGGAAGCTGCTAGGTAATCCAAATCCCTAACAGGAGTGACAGCGGGGAAGCAAGCCAGTGGGATCTGCTGAGACAGGCACTGCCAGCTCATCCCGGGACCCCGCAGCATGCAGCATGAGGTGGGACTCTCGAGGAGCTGGTGCCATCTCCCATCTGTGGTCTCTTGCTGGCACTCTTCCTTTCAGCTTGGAGTGCTGAGCCAAGGGATATCTATCTTGGCCCCAAGATTAAGATTTTTTCAGAATGGGGCTCATAGGGGCAGAAATATCAGCCACCCTGAAGTTGGCAATAGAGAACGATTGAGGGACACAGTAGAGAAGGGACCTGTGTTTTATTATCTTCCAAGTGTTTTCCCTGATTTGCAGTTATTGCTCATTGGCATTATATTCTACACTTCCTTATGGCAATATTTGGCATGGGTAAGATTCTTCCCTCTTCCTTTGTGCTCTTTATTTGTTTTAGTGGCTTTTACATTGGCTTCAGATATATATTTACATCTGTGCATATATATTCAGTGCATGGTCATATCTTTTTTTCTTCACGCCTTTCATGGAATGCTTATTCTTAATCTCTGTTTTCCATTCATGGTAGGAGAGAAGCAGAGACAGATCTTTACCTGTGAAAACTGATGTCTGTGGAAGCTTTTAAAAAAAAAATCCCGTTTGATTTGTACACCATAATCCTGAACTTTTTGTGTTATTCAGGTCTTAAAAAATGACTCACAATATGACTTATTTTAGAGTATAACTGAGATCAGGAAAGTTGGCCACAGAAAACAGGACTTTACTCAGCTGCTCTGGCCCCGAGTAAACATAGTCTTATCTGTTGGTAACAGTGACTAATACAAGATTTTATAAATTTTTCTTCTGTTAGTGTTTCACAGAAAGGGAGCAGACTTTGAATGTAGATAATACGTGGACCAAGTTCTTAAACATGTTCCACTTGTGGGTTTCCTTCTGTCATGCAGAAAGAACCTACCTTATCCCAGAGTCCACACGGCGTTTATCCGGTGGGTGGCCAGTAAGCCTTTTTCTGTGCTGCACTTGGGAATTAAGTAAATTTGATCTGGAAATCGCCAGTTCACTCAGAACCCCAGCATGCCATCTGTATAGTCACATTTTGGAGAGAAATGCCATATTTGTTCCTGTTTAATGAAAAATGCAGTAACGTTTGTCATAGTGTGCTAGAAAAACTGGTGTACGAGATGATAGGAACATGCCCAAAGTATGATATCACTGTAAGTTAATGAATGTTGAGCCAATAAATCAAATAGAAATAGGAGCACATACAATCTCTGGTGTCAGTCAGTAAAAATAAATGTAATGAAAATTAAGTTGAAATTATGTAGCATTTGACTTCAGAAAAAATGAATAGTGTAAAACTGCTGGGAACTGGGAAGAAATTGCTGTTCTAAAGCACCGAAGAAGCATCGTGTCCTATCAGTCAACTGATGGAGGGGATAAGCAACGGCTGCTGTTCAGCAGCTCAAATAGGGAGCTGTGTTTTATTATGTAGAAATAACAAAGAGTTACTTTGTATCATCGATTGATTTTTACAGGTCTATCAGATCTGTGCTGATTATTGATTTATATCAAGAGATGATTGGCTTAATTTACAGCACTGATCTGTGTTAGGCATTAAGACCACTTTCTAAAGACAAGCATATAGCTAAGTACAAGTATTCTAGCATAGGGTCAGGCAACCACAAGAGGCAAACATCTTTTGGGAGTGATCTCATTCTGCTCTGGAGAACTGGAATGGACTAGGTCATTCTGAGATCATGTCCCGTCTAGCTCTACGCGTTTCTGATTATGTACCGTTCCTGACTACAAAGACAGTAATACCATATAAGCATCAACAACAGCTGTCACAGAATGGATAACAGTTTGGATAAGAAAGTAATTTTATATATTCTGGAAAAGCACTGGGAACATGGAAACCCTGTAGGTAACTGCCCTCTGACATTTCATTGCAATTGTTTAATGCTGATCACTCTGTCTACACTGTCACACCAGTGCACTGATCTTTGTTTCTTCCCAGTTAGCTGGTAAATACATAGCAAGGGTTTGGAAAGGGGACAACTTGGTCTGCCCACAATTCCATGGATTAGAAAGCTGGGATTAGAAGGAAGGCAAAACTTTAAGAGCAACCAAAATCGGTAGTAATTACAAGTTATAAAAGCCAGTATAATTTACCTGTACCAGTGATGCCACTTACGTGCAAACTGTCATAAATGACAATCCTGCGAATGTTGGTAAGTGATGTCAATATACTTACCTATCGCCTCATCTAAAATACCCACGCACTTTAAATTAGAGACTCTATTAGATAAAGATATATATTTATACATCATATATATTACACTGCCTACAAAATTGACTGTATTATTCTTATCTCGATGAAGTTATACCTATGTAATGTTGAAGGAATAATTGCCTTTTCGAATGGTATGGAAGCTGTTGTGGTGCCATAAAGCAGGGACTGATGGCTTCTGGTAAACAATTCTTTAATGTTGCCCATGACAGAGGCTTAGGAATACAGTGCTATTGAATCCAAATTGTCACTGTTACTGATTTTATTATACTGCACATTTGTGTAGACCTCAATATTTCTATAGCAGGCACAAAATGCAATATATGCTGAAGTCATGTAGATAACAGTGGCTATAAAATATTGCTGTCTACTGTTTTAAAGGAAAATCAGACTTTGTAAATAGCGGGCAGGTGTGTTTTCAGGATAAAAGCACTTCTGCCAGTATTCTGTAGAGTATAATGTGATCTCATTGCACATGGATCTACCTGCATAACTTCTATTAAAATCAATCAATGTTACTTGCATAAATGCCCTTGCTTGTCCCCAGGAATAATGTGTCCCTTAAGGCTGCAATACAGTTCAATCCATTTAGTAAATGTAATGTAATACTACAGTATGAAAAAGACCTGGGAAACTAATGTTGAGCATGCACCAACTCATTTTAGGAACATTCCAGATTCATAAATACATGAGCTGTTTATTATCCGCACATACCAGAAAGCTTCTATCAAATATAATTATGCAGTAGATTATGCACAATGGATGCCTGCCAATATTCCCTACTTGTACGACCACTATTATAGGACGGTCAGTTCTGAGTATGCAGTCTGGTCTTCCTCAAGAGATACTCTCCTTAAGCTGCTTTAGAAAATTAATATTTTGTTTTCATGCCTGGTGCAAGCAACGTGCAGTAGTCATTAAAAGCCAACATGGATGTCAGGATGTCACATTTCTAATTTTTATACCAAGCAGAGGAGGTGAACATGGGATTTCAGGTACCAGATAATAGCAACGGCCAATTAAAAAAAAAAACAAACACCCCAAAAAACCCCCCAAACTAGCTACACAGAGTCAGAACAAAATTCTCTCTAGTGTAGTCTCTGACAGTGGTTAATAATGTATGCCTAGGAGAAGCTTTTAAGCATAGTACTTTTCCTGCTCTCCTGTTACTTTTTCAAGATAAAGAAAATTGTCTGATGCCTAGAACTAGGAATTAAAACCCTAAAGTTCAAGTTCCTAGCCTTGCCTCTGCTATTAGTACACAAAGCTGAGCAAATAAATGCACCAGCCCAGCCATTACTAATGTGATTCCCTTATCTCTGTTTCACAGGGTGAAGGCAGTGAAGGGTCCTACACAAGGGAGCATTGTCATTATTTATGACAGTGAAGGAAAACCATTCTTTCTCTCTTCCTAGCTAAGAATATCCCAAACTTTAATGGGAAATTGCATCACCTTCCAAGCGTGGGTGTACATAGGTGCACA
This sequence comes from Cariama cristata, assembly GCF_000690535.1. Taxonomy (NCBI): domain Eukaryota; kingdom Metazoa; phylum Chordata; class Aves; order Cariamiformes; family Cariamidae; genus Cariama; species Cariama cristata. Next base: position 8,362 of record NW_009621888.1, read on the forward strand.
TGCGTGTACACACACAGCTCAAATATTTTGCTCTGAACAAGATCTAACACCGCTGACAAAACCTCACCAGGTATTAAAAAGACATGACATTAAAAGGCAAAATAATTACCCGAGGGTTAAACTATATAATTGCATATTTTGTGATAACGTAAATATATTAAAATCAGATGTAATAAATGACAAAGTTATGAACAAAATTGTACTGAATACTTGGGCTCTTTCTAAGCTGAGAGACCTGGAAGCGCTGCAGTACTCCATGTCAGGGCAAGACCCGGGTGTGTACGGCTCTCTCTTCCTCCTCCTTTCCCTGTTCTCTGTGCCCCACTTTCCGCAGAAAGTAAACCCAGATTTCTGGGCTGGACAGGACCTGTGGCACCTTCCCGCCAGGATGGAGAGACAAAACCCAGGGACTTATTGGGGTTCCTCACTGCTGATTGACTTTGATGTACTTCCGAGATTTCTAACACCTGACTAACATAGCTATTTTATCTTTTTTTTTATTTCCTAAAAGCTTTACCATGTCAAAATTTACTGCACATATTTTCTAAGCACTTAGGGAAAAAACAAACCAGAAGCAAGAACAGAAACCATTCAAGGAGATAGATAGGTGTATACAGCCTGTTTCATCCAGCCTGTCCATTATTGGTGTAAAAGCAGCTCTTACTGAAATCTTTCTGAGTTTCTCTGCTTCACTGATTAAACTTCCCTGGTCTGTTTTTATGTCACAACTGAAAACATCGACCAGATCTACCCTTTGGCACAGTTCCGAAGTGAGCCTCTCCATACTAATTCTATGACTGAATGTTTCAGTTTACTCTTATATATGGCTTTATTCCAGGAAAGACTAATGCGTCAAAATGTAACTTGCAAGGAATTTGGATGTCCAGATTTATAATCACAGCCCGAAAACTCCCACTCTCCTATTGCCTAAACTGAAGTACCCTGAATTCAGTAATTCAGGTTTCTGCATTTGGGGATACAGCTGTTTCCAGAAATGCCCAATAGTAATGTACTACAAGAGTCATTAAGACAGTAATTTTAAAAATCTACAAAGAACAATAGGCTTCTCATAAGTCTATCTGAAGTCAGAAGTTAGACTGGTTTCTTTCCAAGCATACGTTTACGTATTGTTTCCACAGTCCTTGAAAGCTCTTAACAGTTATGAGTAACAGCTTTGCCCTAACACCTGCCATTCAGAGAAAACCAGATTGTTGCAGTTAAAACCTAAATGTGTTCTTATATTTATTGTATAGTCAGAGTATTTTCCCATACTTAAACCACTGTTTATCAGAGACTAATTATCCAAAGGATTTTATTGCAAGATAAGAATCTTATTGCAATTTTCACTTTTTTATTGCATGAGCACACAGTTGCTAAAATACAAGCATGTTGCATAGAACTGCCTTTTCTCTTGAAAACATGCCTAAAGGAAAAAAAAAAAAGTCATGTGGCACCACAGAAAATATTGCTTCTGTCAAGGTTCTTTCTATCAGCTTCAGTCTCCTTAGGAAAATGTGAATCTTTTTCTTTGCTGTTCTAAGAACAGTATAAAAGGTTGGGATCACATGACAGATGTTTTTCTTACCATGCTTTGCATGACCAAAGAGTGCATCCCCTGACCTCTTCTCTTGGCCATACTTCAGATGAGAAAGCAGTATAAGATCGCCGTTCCCCTCCAGTGTTGTTAATAAAAAAATTGAGACAGACCCCTGAATCAGGGGAAACTGGGAAACACATGAAAACTATTAGATTTGGAGTTTTAGGTAGACATGCAGTGAGTTTTGAGGACCAGGCAATGATCATTCATACCTAACCTCAATGTATTCTATCAAGACACTGTGAAGCCCTGCAAAACTGCTAAACGTAGTGAAGACATGGCCTGAAATTTATGGATAGGAAAAATGGCAACAAAAACACTAGTGCAAGGCAGAGACAATGGAGGAAAAACTGAATTTTGCCACCTCGATCTGTGAGCAGGCTGTTCCTGCCACAGGAAAGGGAGCGGCAGGGCTAAGGGACGAGCTAGGGCAGGACTCTGCAGGGCTGAGCTGGATCCAGCTGCCACCGAGGGAGGGAAGGGGAGAGAGAGACAGAGGCACGGGAGCCCTGCAGCGCTTGGGGGCCAGCTTGCCCAGCACGGCTACCAGCAGTGCCATCGCACCCCCTTCCTTCCAGTCGTTGTCCCCGTCTTCTGGCCTTCTGGCGGAGGCGAAGCAGGTGGCGAGGACACAGACATTTGCTGCACCCTTCCTCCCCCTGCCACCCCCTCATTTTGCCATTTTGCTGTGTATTAGGCTTGTCATACTTATTGATATAGCCATGCCCTCCTCTCTTACTGTCTTAGTGATCTCTTGCTGCCGTTTCAACATTTCTTTAAAATATATTTATGCTTTCCAGGACATGGAGTATGTTCTCATTCCGCAAACACAAATTATGCCTAAGTATCAGAAACCACAGTATAATGACAAGTAAAGCCACTTTCTCAGTGATGGAAAGAGGAAGACATATACAAGTACATCAAAGACACTGTCACTTTATAGAGGGCCCAGCAATGACACACTAGAGCAAAAGGAATCATTCTTGAAGAGTTTGGGTTCAGCCTGCCACAGATTTGTGCTCAGGGGAGTCTCAGACTGCAAGGAGGAGCTGAACTCCCATTCATTGAAGGCAAAGAAAGTTCAAGGCTCTTGCACCACCAAAAGAGGCTTGGTACCTTTTAGGAGTGAACCAACAGTTAATTAATAGAGCTATTTCCATTTCTAGTTATGATGTTTAATATGTTTTGTTTTTGTTTTTGTTTTTGTTTTTTTTTTAAGTAGAAGCCACCATAATAAGGGAAGAAGGCACAGAGCTGGCTGGAAATCTACAGAGACTGGGATGCATCAAAAGTGACAGCTTTTTTGTATGGGATGTGACAGCTCCTCTAAAAAAACTATTTAAGGTTCGAGGGAGAAAAGCATGCAAATGGGATGCCTGGTTTTCAAAAGTTCATCCAGCAGCTTGCATGAGCTTCCAGGGGAGCTGCTGGGAACTCAGAAGCTTTCAAGGACTCTAAAGATTTTAAAACACAGGTCTATTATTTAGATGTCTAACTTGAGGCTCCTGCTTCCAAAGTCATGTTTTATATCTCCATAATAGGTTGGGGGCTTATTCATGCACCAAAAGAAAGACATCTGAGGGTAAAGATTACGGACTAATTTCACTTATTAACCATCAACAAAATTTGTGGTGCTCATCATCCAAAAAAAAACCAAATAAAAAAGATGGAAATTGAAGAGTGCTGCAACAGACTCACTGTTCAGTCATGTTATATCAACTCTGGATGATTCAGCACAGAAAAAACATAGGAATTAAACCAGTAACTGTGGTTATCGCTTATCAGCTACACAACAAATTTGACTCAGCACAGTAAGCTGTCAGTGCCACACACATCAGATTAAGCACACAACTGCCTTTTGCTGCAGGGTAATAACCGAAGTACAAACTTAAAATGAAACTACAAAGTAGTTATTCTGAATGCCCATTAAGGTACTAAAAGATCAAGAAAAATTACTGACGTGAAGTGCCTTTGTCTTCCCACACACTGGACTTTGGATATTTGGAAACTGATTTTTATTTAGTTGTTCAATCCTTTAGCAGAAAGGAAAATATACATAGTTCTTGAAAAAGACGGAGTTTATGTGAGTTGTTGCTAAGTTTACCCATTGCAATGAATCTGTAAAATTATAATTTTAAAGTAAAGAACAAGGTTACTGCGAATTCAGCATTTTACTTGGCAGCAAAAGAAGCCTAAAAAAGACTCCTGCAGTATATCTGTACCAGTTCAGGTATTCAGAATATAAAAGCTGAGCAAATTACTAATTGTCTTTGAGTTGGAAACAGTATTACTGGAGATCTGTATCATAATATTCAAAAGCCTGTAACTGCGAAAGCTGAATCCATGGGTAAACATATGAGAAAAAAAATGAATCTGGATAGCGAGGCTCCTGCAAGGTAAACAGGTCTGTTGAAGTCCACTGAAGTCAAAGGCTAGACTTTTCTTGTTGCCTCAGAAATAAATGGCAGTCCTAATCAATTGAAATAGGCTTTGGAAGTACATAAAAATAACTGAAATGAAGGAAAAATGAAACTTGTCTTCCTTAAACCTCATTTTCCTACTTGTGTTTTAAGGTCCCTGGAGAGAAAATGCAATATAAATAAATATTATTACAAAATAAATAAGCATTTTGATACGTAAATGAGTAAGAATAGATCTAAGATGTATTCTAGCACAGCAGATACACAAGTTAACAAGGAATTTGCCATGGTTCCTCAAATGTGCCAGCTCCACACTCAGGAGCTGGTCATTCCCTGCCATGCTAGCAAAGACCATTTTCATCAGGCAGAGGCACCTTCAAACTGTTATTCCTATAGTTGCAGATTATTGTCTGATAGGAGTTGTCTGCCTGCGTAGCTATGCTGAAAGACATGCAATAGTCAGATACTATGGAGAGGTCCATCTTCCCAAATTCTAGCTATCTAAAATTTAGGCAGCTACTCTAAACAAACTAGCTAGTTTCCCTCTATAGTTACTAGAGGCTAGGCACTTCCAGAGAATTATTCCTACCATTGATTTTAACAATCTATTTTAAGGCAAGATGACTCATGCTATGAGTATCTATCTCTTTCTAAACTTAATGCTTATCTTTCAGATCACCAAATGTAGGTGAGATGAATGCCCTCTTTGGTGTAGGGGAATGTGCCTTTCCTTAAGGGATCTGCCCTTAACCAAAAAACACCAGGAATGCTCTGTGCCCTCCAAGCCGTGGTGGGGGTGGGGGTGGTGAAAAGCAACCAGCTAAATTTTTGGGGGTGGGTAAACTGTAGGAAACAGAAAACCAACCTGAGCAGTTCAGCTTTGGAACCTTATCATCAGATGCTGGACCCTAAGCCTTTGATACCTGAGGTATCAGTAAAAAGGCTGTGCTTAGGACCTTTAAGGCTAAGTTAGACCACTGGAAATTTTTAAAGATTAAAAAATTAAGGAGACTTACCATTATCCTAATGCAAAGAAATCTTACTAAAGACTTCAGTGTGAAAATTTTTCAGAGCTGACAATACACAGCTTGAAAAAATGATGCATGATTATAACTCTAAAAACCAAACAGATTTTTAAAAATGCTTAAAATTAGGTTATTCAGAGTAGGCTCTGGGATCCCATGCCAAAAGCCTTCCACAGTGTTCTGTTCCCTTGCCCTTCCAGGCATCTCTCAATTCTGGGTGGTTTCTGATTTTAATTAAAGGGAAATAATGATACAAAGTATCTTCTTTCAGGAACCCCAGAAGGGAGAATGAGAATTATAAAAGGTAAAGGAATACTTTAGACTCAAGGAAGTAGGGATTATGAATTACAGGAAATATGCTATTATATTAAACATTCTTTTAAATCAGCATGGTTTGTTTCTTATCAAAGACTTGCTTTTAGCTCCTAATTCCACTAACCACCTTTTGAAATGGATGCCAGGACTCTCTGTTCTTTTTGAGTTTGTTCGTTTTATCCAGGGATGGGAGATGAACGTCAGAAAATAGGAAAAAATACTTTGCTTCAAAGTGTGCCAAAAAAGGTAGCTGAATACTAGCACTCTATGGGCAAAAATCTGTACTGACTACATTTTAGGTGTATCTACTGACTGCAATAAGAGTTGGAATGAGTACAACTCAAAAGTTGGCTCCATTTAATATAAGAAGGGAACCTCTTTTGATTTGTACCTATTTCCATAAAAAGTGTGAATTAGAATAACCTATGTCACAGAATCACAGAATCACAGAATCGTTGGGGTTGGAAAGGACCTCTGGAGATCACCTAGTTCAACCCCCCTGCCAAAGCAGGTTCACCTACAGCAGGTTGCACACGATCTCATCCAGGCAGGTTTTGAATATGTCCAGAGGAGACTCCACAACCTCTCTGGGCAGCCTGTTCCAGGTCTCTGCCACCCTCAAAGTACGAATTTCTTCCTCACATTCAGATGGAACTTCCTGAGTTTCAGTTTGTGCTCGTTGTCCCTTAACCTGTCTCTGGGCACCACTGAAAAGAGTCTGGCCTCATCCTCTTGACACCTACCCTTAAGGTATTTATAATCATTGGTAAGATCCCCTTTCAGCCTTCTCTTCTCTGGGCTGAACAGAGCCAGTTCCCTCAGCCTTTCCTCATAAGGGAGATCAATTGTCAGTTAGGTTTAGCCTAATTTGCTTTTTTGTTGATATTTTTAATTGGAACAGTCTTTATCTAACTAAGTAGAGCCTTTAAACAACAGAGCCCCACAGTTCAATCCTTTTGTCAGCGGTGTAGGACCCAGACTTTCATAAAAGTAATTCCTTTAATCAGGCTTTTTTCAGTGAAACTTACAGGGTAACGGTTGATGATGAGAGACAATATTGCAAAATTTTATGTTATTGCAAAGTATTGTAGTAATTTAAAACACACAGCTTAGGAAATGCAAAAATTTTGTATTAAACCATGAGGTCAGTTTCCCTGAGCATCTGAATTACTGTTGAAGTTGGTATCACATCTGTGATCAGCTTGGGAAAGAAGGTATTTTCCAGGTGAGTCTTGCTATATAGTTGGGCCAGACTCCTTCTTAGCCCTTTTGATCTAGAAATCCCCTTGCAATGCAGAAAAAATAAAAGATTTCTAGATGTTCTGCATTTTCAGTTGTGTCAGAAAGACTGATAGAGAATTGTTCTTGTGGCATTTTGAGATCTGATATCTAAGGAAACTAAGAAGCAGAGAAGCTAAAACTAATCAAAAAGCAAGAGAAGGCTGAACATATTTTTCAAGACAGTAAGAACCGTAAACCAACATTAGTTGAGAAAAACAGTAATTACCTTTCAGTTTCAATTAAATTTAACTTATGTCTACAAACTGACGTTAGTCCTTATTATATCCACAGAATCAGAGAATGGTTGAGGTTTGAAGGTACCTTTAGAGGTTACCTGTTCCAACTCCCCCGCTCAAGCAGGGTCACCTAGAGCTAGTTGCCCAGGACAATGTCCAGATGACTTCTGAATATCCCCAAGGATGGAACCTCCACAACCTCTCCATGCAACCTGTAGCATTTGTTCATGAAAAGAAATGAGTGAAAAGGCAGACTTTGTTCTTGGCTCCTGCCAGGACTTAACAAAAGTACATCTCACTTCTGTGAATCAAGGATTCAGGACGGATTTCATAGGCTGCTTCTTTCCCTTTACTTCTTCACGCTTGATTGATATTGATGACCTAATGGTCCCAAGACAAGGGGAAAACTGATTTTAGTGAAATTCACATCTAATCTAAAGATACTTGTTTCTTATGGGGGAACATTGGCTCCCATTACAAAATAATACTGAGTCTGTGGCTCTGGAGCCAGAAATACAGCTTCAGGGCATCATGTGTGGCTCTGATGGAATCCAGAGGAGCTGAGGAAATTCCTCTCTGTGGCTGGGGACTGCAGGAGAACTATGCTTGTTACGAGAGTGATCCCTGTGACTCATATAAAACAGGATGGGGACAGCTGAGCAAACATGGCACCAGGGAAGACCCTCATTTCTTTAAGTGGTCAAAATAAGGAAAAGGACAAAGAAGGAGAGAAAAAAACCCACACTGTAATAAGGGTTTGGAGGCAAGACTGGGAAAAATTAAGATTATGAGTAGAAATGCTTTTTATTCCCTGCTAACATCTACAAATGAAGGTGGGAGTATGATGAGAGGAGCGGTTGAGATCCACAATAAAAGGCTGAGCTTTACACTATGGCATCTGTGTGTCTTCTCCAAATCTGATGATCAAAGGTCAATGCATTCTACTCTTTGATGGTATTTTGCATAGCAGTGAAACTTGAGGAGGACAATTCATATTATCCCCTTTTCTATTCCTCTATGCAGATCTATTGTGGAGCAATTATTAAAAAAACCAAACCAACACAACAACAAAAAAACAACACAGCCTTGAATTTGGTGGCAAACAATAACAATGTTTTGCTCTCTAGGCTCCCTCTTCTGGCTCTGGACTAGTAGTTTTCTAATGAGCACTGCTCCTGGAATCATATTCATTTCTATTAACTGAATGATGACTTCAGTGCACAAAGAAATAAAGAGGGAATTTTGGGGAAACAGGAGAAACTCCATTCTTGCCCAAGGGAAGAACTGAATCAGTATCCCAAGAAAAGTTTAGCATTTGTAAGATGTGGTGGCAAAAACAATTTAAAAAGCACAAAAGTGCTCTGCTAGTTATTAGTAAATGTACGATATGCTGTATGTTAGATATGATGAATGTTTTGGTTGTAATGCATTAGATGCAGTAAATGAATAAACCAATATCCCTCTACAGCTTCTGTGACTCATTTGTCAATAATAGTTGTACTGGGACTGAAATATTTCTCTAGCTTAAATACGGCTTTTTGCACAGTGGCTTCAGTAAGCCATAAAAAACTATCTTGAAGCCTAGAAGATGTAAATCTGGTCTTTGAATTCAGAAATAAATGTATTTTCATTGACAAATATGATCACAACTATAGACATAGTCATATCAATGAGGAAATGGCACAGACCCTCAGCAGAGCACAGGTGCATATTTGGCTCAGGGCATGCCAATACACTTTTTTCTCTGGCCACAAAACCCAGAAAACAGGCAGTTGCTTGAGGAAAAATGAAGTTTTGGGTGTGGCACCTTCCCCCCCTGCCCCGCCCCTAAAAGTACTTGATATGTGTCCAGAAAGAGAGCTAGAGACTTCAGTAATAATATACCATTTTGTTTTTCTATTCACTTTTTCCACTTAACACAGCAGCTCGATGAGCAAGCTTGCAGTTTTTTTCCCCCAGAAAGTTCTTTCCAGATTTGATAAATCTTAAAGGATTGAAAAAAGTGCCTTAGAAAGTATTTTAAAAGGCTTCTTATACTGTGGGAAAATTTACAGTTGATCACTCGCCAGGTTTTCTGGAGTGCTGGGTGATTACCTGTCCCACAGGAACCAGCATGAGCTGTGGGTACCCCTGAAAATCAGGTCAGAATTCTTTCAAGACAGAACTGCCAGACATCAGGTAGCAGATTCGTTCTTATGTTTATCATACTAAAGCACAATAAATAGCTCATACCAAGGGATTAATTTGGCCAATGTTTGTTGGTTTGTTTTGGCCCTATAGTTGTTGAATTCATCTTTCTAACCTGCTGGAGGACTTTTGTCCTGATCAGAATTGGCAAGCACTTACAAAGATATCCCACTACTTGGCTTCCAGGCTGCTGGGCTCCCACTGGGATAAACTGAAACCCATCCTGTCATTTCAGTGGGGAGGACAGGGAGCACAATGACTGCTATAAAAGACATTGATTTAAAAATAAAAGAAAAGAGGGGACCTCTCCTTAAAGAGAACCATGAAATATAGACTGAAAGGCATCCTTTTCACTGCGAATTCCCTCTGTATTGCCTGATTCGCTTGCTATTAACTATCTGAGAGCAAAGAGTTCTTGACTCAAATGAGTTTCATCCCTGAGCTTTAAACAGTATGAGTATCTATCCTTTTACCCACCCCTTCAACCTGTATTTTCCACTGCTGCACACTGCTATACATGAATATGTCTATCATAACATACAACAGGGCTGTAATAATAGATTGTTTATTTCTGGGTTACAGCAGCTCTGAAAAAAGGATATACAATGCCTATGAAGAGGAAATCTAACTTTAGTCTCTAAGGATCTCTGCTATGTCATTTTATAAACAGTTGATCTACAATACAGGGGCAGTATGATTTCCCCCTATCTCTAGGATGCTTAATGCTTTCAACCACATTAAAATATCATTAATTTTGTTTGAAAAGTTCTATATCTCCATGGTTTTCAAGTAGGCTTTGAAATTTGGCAGTGGTATAGTCTTGGAGTCAAGAAAATGCTTTTTGTGGGAACTATGCAGATCTGTTCAAAACTAGCCAAATCATAAGATATCAAAATCCTGACCTTTTCTGTCTTTCAGATAGCACACCTTGGTTTTGGCTCTGTACTAGAGTTCCCTGAGATCTACTAGTGCTGAATGTGCACTTGGTCAACCTCCTAGCCTTGCTGTCAGGACCCGGAACAAATACTGAAGACAGGACATGCTAAGCAGATCCTTCTCCTTATCCTTCTGCCATCATTATCATGGGGATCCAAGAGACCATTCATTCTGGATCTTTTTTCACTGTGGTGAATGAATTCTCACTGTACTTTCATGTCAATGGCTTGTTAACCTAGGACTGCAGAACCTGCAAAAGGATTCTCATTACTTTGTATGGTCAATGTCATCTTGAGGCTTTGCTGGTGAATCTCAATAAATCTGAGAAACATGTACTGGCATACCTAGTGAAAGGGGCTGCTCCTACAGATAAAGCCTGCTGTGGTTTGTGTAAGAGACAGAGCTCCTGTCAGCTAACAATCACCTTGCTAAAACATGTTAGCGCTGTTTTACTGCACTTTGTTGTTTAAATTGGGAATATCATGATAATTTCCTTCTCTCTGTTAAAGTTGTCATGCAGCCCACGTCACACTGCTGTTGTTGGAGACACCTCCAGGATGACCCAGTACAACTGTGTTCAACAGCAGAGTTTATTTTGTAAGGTTGTACCTGAGCTACTCTCCCAAATTTCACAATGTGTCCCAGAGCAATGCACAGAAATTTCTGTGAATATAGCATCATAGTAAATTCATAGAATCCTAGAATGATTTGGTTGGAAGGAACCTTAAAGATCACCTAGTTCCAACCCCTCTGCCACGGGCAGGGACACCTTCCACTAGACCAGGTTGCTCAAAGCCCCATCCAACCTGGCCTTGAACACTTCCAGGGAGGGGGCATCCACAACTTCATTTGACAAATAAAGGATATCCACTGAGCAGGAGTAAGAAAAGCTTTCTTTGGATTGGTTCTGCTATTATTTGTTGTATCTTCACTTAGATGCAGGCAGAACGTGCATGCAATGTAGTATTTTCACATTTTGTAGTGCAACTGTGACATTATGGACTTGCAGACTTATGGAAACACATGAAACAAACCATTAACAATACTGGCTTTGTTTACAAAATCTCTTCCTCAAACTTGTAGTTTCATGCAAGCTATAAGGCATTTAATCAATACAGTACCTAGAGACAACTTTTATCTGGGCATGAACTACCCTGCTGTGCCAGCTTGGTCCCTAGTAAATCTCAGTTTAAATCTCTGGATGTTATTGGGGACATAACTGTTTATGGAGTGCTGTAAGTTAACACAGATCCTGCTATCAAAATCTTAAAATGCACAAGGCACAAAGTCATAAATTATTATGAAGAACAATTGCAAAGCAGTTTGGTTATTACAGAAGGCAGCTCTAAACAGATATCAATACTTTATGACTCATCTAGCCTTGAATCCCTCAGAGATTTGGAAGTGTCTGGGGCTGCCCAGTGTGATCCACTTTCACTCAGTTGTTCTCAGCTGCTTTTCTGAGCCACAAACTGTTTTTTCTGTGTGGAAGTGTTGGCTTTCTTAGTATGGGCATCTTTAAAATGAGTGGTTAACATACAGATGCTTTGCTCTGTGCTCAACACTCAGTATTGTTTACATAAAAAAAAATATCCAAATCATTTTATGTTTTGCATACATTTTAACATGATTTAAAGGCTGGAAATGAGGAGAAGCTAGAAGAATATAACAGGTCAATACTGATCTTGAACAACTCTCCTTGAGTTACTCCCAACAGGCACAGTATCAAAACAAATGCAATTGAATTCATGATAGCAAGTGTAAGCCTATAGATGTAGAACTGATGAAAAGGCAAAAAGGTACCTGGACATCTTCCTATCCAGGCAATAAACCAAGTGGCGTATCTTTTTCTGAGTCATTACAAGGTGATGGAGTATAAGAGGTGCTCTAGTTAACTAGGTCTTAGGTGTAATTTCCCACACCAGGTACACACTTTTTTCATGCCCAGGGATGAGGCATGGTGAACAGAGAAAGTGAGGAAAGTCCTTTGATGGTGGTGTTTAAGACTTTGAAGAAAATAACCTGAAGAGAGCTTGCACAGGGAATGAAGCGGATGTGAGCAGACAATAAAGTACAGGAAATAGGGAGATGATAACTGATGAAAAAGGGTGCTGGATCTGTGCATCATAGGTACAGGTGGAAGGTTTAGAAGTTGGAAAGAGGAGATGCATTTTGCCGTGGGAATGACGAAAACAGTTAGCACCTAGAAGAACAGCTCAGATTGGACAACTGAAAGAAAAAATGGGAGAAAAATATATTATGATGATTCTAGCAGCCTTTGAATATTAAAGCAGCTGACAGCAAATTAAGCAGACATCACACTGTTTGATGATTATTAGATCTTCCTCTCCCACTTCCATATGCTGTAATATCCATTCTCAGAGACATTCCTTTCTCTTTGGTGTTGCTCTGAGAACTGAACTGTGTCCATGGCTCAGGTCAGATTCACAGCGAGTCCAGCTTGGGGAATCCTGAGAACTGCTACTGCAACAATTCACACAGGTGGTCTGGCCTCAAGAGCACGCTTAAAGGCAGAAAAGTATCAGATTTGCAAGCTATCACTAAATTTTGTAGTTTAAGATTCTTCCCAACTGAGCATTGCTTGTCATTTTTGAAAACTATGTATGCAGGGAGGTTTAGTCTTGATTTCCTACACCCTGATGTAGCAAGTTTGCACACTCTTATCACAGGGTTGGCTTGTATAGCTGCAAATGTTAATGAACAAACAACTAATGAACAAGCCTTTCATAAAGTCCAACTGTAGCAGTCTTGCAATCACCTCCTGCAGCGTTGAGTTCCAGTCTGCACACTGCTGAAGGAAACATTTCCTTTTCTTTGTCAGAAATGCAATGCCTTTGCATTTTTCATTTTTTGGTTTACTGTTGCACAGCTGGGGACAGCAGATAGGCTGTGAGTTTCTGTGGAATCCCTGAGAATTCTCAGTGTTTCAGTCAGGTGCCTTTCAACTTTTGTTTTCTTTAGGATTAAAATCATATTCCTCTATAATCTCTGCATGACCTGAGACCATTTATCCTCTATGTTATCCATCTTTTCACTCTATACTAGAGGACTGTAAAGGTAAGTTGATATACAAAGGACATCTTACCAGAACTAAGCATATCTTTGCTAGGTTTTTTGCTCTGTTTCTTGGACAACAGGCAAGTTTTGTTACAACTTGTAACAACAATGTAAGACAGTATTGCATTAATGCCTCTATACAGCCAAATGACCATTGCTAACCTTAGTTGCTGACAAGAAATAGAAATACATTTTATTGCAATTCTGTGTCCTCCTTTGCAAAGAATCAGGGTTTACCGGCAGAGAAAAGATGTTTTGTAAGTATGACTTCTCATATTTATCAAAAAATAGTTTTCACCTCTGGTATTCACCACCTTCAGCCATGGTACAAGAATTCAATGAGAAATTGCAGCTGGAATTTCCACTCGCCAGAATACTTACCCATCTTTATCTTGTTCTAATGAAAAAAATGCCTTGGAAAACCAAGATTATTTTATTTCCTTTTTCAGGTCTTATCAAACCCTTTTGAAAGCCAGATTTTGTTTGATCTCTGACATAGCACAAACCTAATCTTGGTCTCTCTGCCTGCATTGCAGTAGGCTTTCAAAATAGCCAATTACATCTCCTATTCCTCCAGGTGGTGTTTAACTTAGAATATAACACCTTTTTAAAATGAAAATTTACTTCCTCTTTCACAGCATGAGTTCTAAGTGTATCAAATAACACCATTGCCCACAGCAGCAACTGGCATATCTTATTTTCTATCACTCTGAAGAGCACCTGTTCATTATTACTTTGACTTTATCATTTAGCAAATTCTTAATCCAGACAAGCCATTTGCCCAATGAGCCATGATTGACTTACTTATTAATTTCTTATCAAAACTTTTTTGAAATCCACATAAATTACATCTCCCATGCTGTTTGTATCTACAGATTTATAACCTACCTAAATCCCGTCAGGTTATATTATGTTTATTTGCACTTAGTAGTTTCTGTAAGACTATGAGGAGGCTAGGTAGTCATGTTGTTCCAAAAACCTTCTTAGATAATTTTTTTTAATATGCATACTAATACAATAACAGCAATGCAGCAGCTTTTCAGATTCTAGATATGACTTCTACTCTGAAGAGTATATTGTTAAAGTCTCAGCTTTTTCACAACTTTATTTCTTTAGATTTCCCATTCTTACCCACCTCAGTGAATAATATCACCTAAATTGTTCAGGTTGCTCCAGAATATCTTCCAGGATGACATGTACTCAGATTACTAATCTACGTGCTTTTTTGATAGTACTATACTAGATTTTTTTTCTCTGGTATTCATATAAAATATTTTACCTGACTTCTCACTTTGGTTAATTTATACCTATTGACATGTTCTAGGTCAACCGTTAAGCTAGGGTAACACTGGAATGTGACTGCAAGCTATGGTGCTGAAGGACAGATGTTTCAGTGGGGGCTTCTCTACTTTCTTGGTTAACACTGGGACAATACTAAGGGAGACATGCTGTATCTTTTGACTAAGAGGTAAGTGGATATATTGACCATTAATCCTATGACATCTTGTAAAAATAGGGTTACAACAACTTGATTTTTTAGCCAAGTTCTAATTCAGACCACTGTCCTGTATTCTGACTGTTTTCTGTTTCCATTAGTGCAAAACTGGGCTTTAACACATCTTAATTACAGATTTTAAGGACCGAAAGAGGTACAGGGATTTTGTTTGATCTTTAACATAGCACAATCCATATCTTTTTACTCTCACTACCTGCATCACAGTCTATTATATATCACTCAGCCTGTGCTGAACGTAATATCTTGTGTTTGACTATACTGTAATTTTCACTAAAACTTGTTTTCTTTGTTTAGATACATCAAGACATGGAAAATCAATTATTTCTTTTGCACAAGATTAATCCATGCTCTTATGGACAGTGGCATGGAGTCTTTAAGCTAACTGGCTGTCCTAGAGCTTTCTACCTCCATCCATGAACTGAAGATTTCATTCGTCTATGCTACCCATCAGTTCTTGACTTTTTTTATTTTTTGGCTCCATTTTCTTTCAAGACTGCCTGACCAAGATCAACCAGCTAGATAAATCCCAAGACTGCATAATAGATGATCAATTTTTCAAAAAAGTCAGTAAAATTCACTTATAGGAAAATTAGCATATGACAATTCTGAAATTTACATTTATGTTTCAGTTTGTTCACCAGCAAGCTACTGAGTACATCGTACTAATCTGCAATATATTAGGGTAGGAAAAACTATGAAGAATCTATTTTTAAATTTTTTACAAATTAACTGATTGATAAAAAATTTAAAACATGTGCCAATGTTTTCTGAATTTTGTTATTATTAAAGGAGGGCCAAAACAAAGGAAGGGAAGAAAAAAAAAATGGAAGTAACTATCTTTGAACCAAACCATTCTATGATTCTTATTTCTAGATTCAGGCACCTACCACTGACTCAGATACCATCAGCTGCATCTGTAATTTATTGCAAATAAATGTGGGAAAAAACGGGAAGCTAGCCGCCTTCTTCCAAGAACTGTGAACATAAAGATAACATTCTGTTTGCTGCATAAATAGCAAGGTATTACTGTTAAACTGGTCTGTAAAAGAACTTTAGCAAGGTTATTTTATGGCACTCAATAGTAATTTAATCCTTTGTGAATTTCCTAGCTAATGTCAAATGAACTAGAGGAAGGATGAATTGGATTCGTTAAATTGTTGAAAAAGTGGAGCTCATCTTATCAGATGCCTTAACAATTGCATGCCACAGTACTTTTCTTTTTTCTCTTTCGTTCCTTGCTTTATTTTTCTCTTTCTCCTTCCTCCCGCCCACCCCAATTTTGTATTAAACTAGACACCTGAAGACTGCAAAAACTCATCTGTAAGAAACAAACAAAACAAAAAAGACAGAAAAAGAAAAAAAGAATACGGGACCTACAAACAGAGGTGGGATCTACAGATTTTATGAATACTCTAGGGAAATTAATTGTAAATTTTTTTATAGATTAAAAATTTACTTAGAAATTCTCCATTGAATGAATTAGCTAACTGTATGAGTCTTAAAATTTGACTTCTAAATTTTGGCTGGAGAAACTGATACAATGTGTGGTATGGTTACAGTAAAGCACAGCTAACATCTGAATTCCACAGTTAGTCTCCCAGCTTTTTGGTGAGAAAGTTAATTAACAAATATCCTGACCCATTTGATTTACTTTCAGGCATCTGAGCATTTGAAGCACTTCCTGCTATTCACCCAAATCTCCTTCTAATAGGATGCCTTTTTTTAAAAAAGTTAACCATTATATATTCAAAAAAAAATCAACATGTGTTTCTAAAAGCAATCTTATTCATACATTTTATAGATTCCTGTGAAAATGTGCGTTGTGACCTAGAGCACGAAAAATGTCAGGCTTTATAGTCTTAAAATAATAGAAAACTGCCTATAAGAGGCATCTATGTTCCAAAACACAGGTTTAAATATGGATATAATTATTTGTGACCAATCACAAAGACTTCGTGAGAGTGAATGCAATTGCTAAAATGTTATTTTAAGTTATTAAACTACATTTCAAACACAGTATATTATATTCCAGTTTACCTTTGAGGGGGATGCCACACACAAATTTGAAATAATGCAGGAGCTTGGTAAAGATGTAAGTGACCTTCTGATTTAATGATTGCAATCCAGATGTCTGCAGAGCATTGGTCCTATCAAGCTCTCAGAAGAAAGAGAACTTTCATAGGATTTCCCTGTTGAAAATTTTGGCTGAAGTCAAAAAAATACTGTCTGCCATGCCAACAACTTGGGAGATTAGCTTAGTTATTAGCAATCAACAATCACATTTTTTTGGCTTTCTCCAAATGAGTAACTGAACTGTATAATCTGAATGATGAGTTTCCTCTTTAATCATGATGTTCTTGTAAGAAATAAATAATAATAAAAGATCTAACTGGGGATTAAATGAAGATCTTCTGGCTGCTAGTCTTCTGCTATTCTGTCAACCAAACCATTAAAGCATCTGTCTGACCTAATATTTGTTTTGTTGATATCATTCACCAAGCCTATAAATTCAGATGCAGTCTTCAAGACACAGCCTGATGCCTCAGCACAGCCTGCTTGTGTAAATAAAAAAAATCCCCAACAACATAAATAAACCATTTAAAGAGAGTTTAGGCCTCCCCTCCTACCTCATTTATTAAGTGCAATTCTTCTATAGTATAGGAATATTAGCCAGAAGTTCTCAAGGGTGTCCACAGTTGAATATTAATTTGGATGAAAGCAGGATGTAAATTAAGGGCAAAAATTAGTTTTTTCCTCATGTTCTTGCCATTTGGACAGGAATAAGTTTAACTAGAACCACTCTTTGTATGCTCAGAATTAAACTAATGATTGAACACAATAAAATTAAGAAAATATATTAAATCATATTTTACTTTATATACAGGGTAGATAAATAGTGTTTACGTGGAAGGTGTAGCAGTTTCACTGATCAGCAACATCTTCCTATCCATGACATCTTAGTCACATGCTTGTACCACAGAGGGGTCATCACAGAGTCACTTAGGCATAGCAGAGCTCTATGTAGACCAACCCTGAGCAAACAGAGAAGCCTTCTTCAAAAACCTCTTTTGAATGGCCCCCATCTGAAGATCTGGGCTGGAAGAAGGAAGGAACCAAAACTGCCAGTCAGCTGCTGACTTCCATCTCCTTAAATAATGGTCATCATGTCATATGTGCTTCATGCTGCCTGTAAACTTGGAACTTCCCCTGCACACCATAAGGCTGGAGTTGGTTTTACTATTATACTGTGCCTTGGAATAAGCAGGCTCAGCCATGGCTGTTTCATGTGATACTAGAGGTACAATTACCTGCTGATCAATCATGTGTGGCAGAAGAGGAAGGAGCTCAGACTTCTTTAGCTCTCTGAGAAAGCTGTCTGACACAACCACTTGCATCCCAAGTGATTTGAGAGGCAAACATCAGCATCTTATTTGTGCTGAACTCCATTATACCCTCCTCTACTGGTATCAGAGGATCTTAAATACAAATGGGAATCAGACTTGCTATTTCTTTTGCGCCTTGCAGCACAACTGGCCCTAGTTCCTATTTAGATCTTATTTGTCCTACTCCTTTTCTGCTACTTTTTTCCTTCTGTCTCACAGGAGACTGAATTAGTCAGCCAGGACAAATCTAATCTTGCGACACTTTGCTGTGATTAGTTTGGCAAGCTACAAACCGTTCCTGAGCAGTGCAATCTTGGTTAATAAAACCCTCTCTGTTTCCCACAGACTAGCCAAAGGAAAGTAAGAGCCAGCCAGCAGAGCTAGCAGAGGAAAGCTAGTGTCCAAGAACGGCTAAGGGGTTCATGTGCCATGTGCTATATCTGCAGTCTTCCAGCAACTAACTGTGCATCACGGTTAGAAACTATTTTTATTTACCTATGACTGTTCTTGTTGCTTGACCTGCAAATATGACTTCACCTTAAAAGCAGAGATGGAAGAATCTCACCTCTAGTTTCTGATAACATGCTAATATATGTTATTGGGGTAAAAAAAGAATCTATTTGTACTGTTAGGACATGTTCAGCTGAGGTTATCCCCCACAGAAGAATTTATACAAATGCTAGGAAGAGGACAGCAACATGTGGAATAAATCAACATCAAGTCAAAAACCTGTTTTTAAAACATATCTGTATGCATGAGAGTATTGTGCTATATAAAGCAGCCGTTTTCCTCTGCTTTCTTTCCTCTAAGGGTTAAGTAATTTCCTCAAGAATTGTCAAGAAGATGCTTCCTTCCCTTTACAGCTGAACTCGCTATCAAGGGTAGCCTTGTTCTGGGAAAGTGTTGCTACAAATTTACCTAGTCAGTATCTTACACTCCTTCCTGACTTACCTACACCTAGTTCTCTTTCACAGACCTCATGAGAACAGTCCCATAAGAACACAATCTCCCCTTGCAGAAAGGTCAGCACCAGGCTTCTGCACAGCAGTAGACAGAAAAAACAGTATAAGACACAGTGTTATCTTTTACAGTATTCACCAATTTTCAGCTAAACAGGAGCATAGAAGAAAGCTTAAGACACACATTGGCTAGACAACCCTAACAGCAAGCAAGAGCCATTGACCAAACGGACAAATTCACTCTACCTGCCAGACATTTGTAAGATCTTCCAAATCTCAGAGACCCCGGACCCAACCATCAGGAACCCACTTCCTTCCCTTCAAAACTGAACTAAGTTCATAAGAAGAATTTCCTTCCCTTCTAGTGTGACTCCCTATCCTCTAAGGCAAAGCCTTTTTATAGCAGCAGCTGCAATTGCATACAGCTGGTCGGCTTCCTGCCCCTCCTAGGGCTGCAGTTAACTCCTTCTCTGCCTCTCCCTATGCATGGACTGTACACGGATCTTTATTATCCTCAGCACTACCCTGCTCTTGACAGCTATCTGAGCCTTCACAAACTCTCACTGCACCACCACTTTGTTATCTCCTAGCTAAAGACTACAAGCGTATCCCCTTGTAATTTAACTTGCTTGATTAAACAAGCAACTTTTCCTATTGAATTTACTTCTTGCTTTTTAAAGACTAAACTGGGGAAAAAGGCATTAATGACAGAGGCTTTGACTATGTAAGGATGCTTTCCAGAAAGGCACTGGCACCTGGCTGCAATGCATTGATACCTCCCAGAGTGTTTCTGTGAGGCTGGGATTCCAGAGACACTCAGCAGGGTCAGATCAGTTCAGTCAAATCACTGACATGCATATGCATGCTTATATATGCATCTAGAATATTATTCTTCAATATATCCTTCAAGTAACAGAATATCTTCAAATGTGTTATTAGGGGGTCATTAAAACCCAAGTTGTGGAAAGACTGATGTTTTCAAGGGAAACTGTTTATAAATTGGCTAGAACATATATCTGAGAAATGTCTTCACTTGTGAAAAAAAAAGTGTACCCCCTATTTTTTCATGCTCTGATTCTGCTTAAATTTCCAAAACCATCACTTCACTTTTGGGCGTTTCAAGCCAGTGATCAGTTTATTTTTAAAGGCATAACTAACTGAAAAAAAGAGAAGCAGGCTAGAATTTTTTTTCTTTTAACTATAAAGCTATCAGTAGGAAAACAGCCAACAACTGTCATATCCTCACACTCATACCTCTGATCCCAATACTGCAAACAGTCGCACATCTGATAACTCCTATGAATGTGAATAGTGAGAACTTTCCCACACAGTGCCCTTTGTGCATGTGCAATTCCAGGAAGCCTGAGCTAATTTGTCACCCTAATATCTCCAAAAGTCTGGTCCTGAGTGTCTGCAAATCGGGTGACTATATTAAAACATATAACTTATATTTATAAAAAGTTGTTTGAAGGCACAAGCTCTTAAAAGGACCTATTACATTTTCACAATTACATAATAAAACCAAATCCAAGTTTGTTATTAGACACTGAAATCTATACTTTATTGCATACGGAAGGGGAAAAAAAGGCTAAAAATAACACTTAATTATCTGCTGATTATTTCCAGGCACACAAAGTGCTGAGTTTTTGTCCTTGTTAAGAAGATTATCTTCGCTTTTTCCTCTGAAATGTATGTAAAAAAGCTCTTGCCTTGCTGCAAGATTTAGGAAGAAAGTTCACTGCTAAATTACCTGTTGTCTGAAGACTTACATTTTGCAATAAGCTACTGAAATTGCATTTTAATAAGGAGTCTTGACCTGTGCTGTGTATTTCCCTTCAAGGCTCTACAAGCCATTTTTCTTATGGAGGTCCTGACCTGAGAAGCTCAACCTGGATAACCACAGCCAGAGGGGGATAAAATGCAACACCTAGGAGATTTCAGTAAACACTAAAACCATTCCAACTTAATCTGTGCTAAAATGCTTGGAATGTGAGAGCCACCGATGATGCCCCTTGTCTGTGTGTCTGACTGAATCCTTTCTTTTCTCGGAGGAAGGCAGAGCCTGGGAACTAGGCCAAATGCTTGCCACTTACCTTAAACTGATCAGCCACTTTAAGATTAAAAACACTGAAGACTGCAACATCACGAAAACAAGGCTGCCTTCACATTAAATGCAAAATGCAACATTGGGCTTGCTGTGATCTTTTTTCCATTTTACTCAGTGTACACTTTTTTTCCATTTCTGCTCAAAGGTAGAAGCCAATAGTTACAGCATCTTGGCCAAGTATTCATTAAGGTTTATAAAAAAGAAATTTATGGTTATTTAGAAGTTGGCACAAAAGCACGTTGCTGCTGGAGAAGAAATATATAGTTTTGAAACAGTCTGAAACATTGGATGTCTTATTTCAAGTAAAAGCTGTATTTTGTCTTTGCCTGTTATATTTAAAGAAGTATTGAAGTATGTGCTTGGGATAATCAGTAGGTAAATTTATCAGTGGTTTTATGTACTGTAAATACATAGTCAATTCAAGAATTTACTTTGTTCTGCAAGAATGATTTCATTGTTGCAATAAAGATAAGTGTAGAGATAAAATAATGGAACAAAGTCATCATTCATTGAAGCAGATGCATCTACATTAAATGAGAGTTTTTCCTGTGTCTGTCTTTTCTGGAAGAACTGATTAAAAGTACAGTACCAAAGGCCTATTTGACAGAAAAAAATTTAGGCTGGATCCATACTCAAATATGGATATACCCAGATGATGGTACTGGCAAAGTCTTCTAGTAAAAATGATACTTTGGTTTGTAGTTTTAATATCACTTCCTCAACTTACACAAGTCAATCAAAGAAGACACATTTGAATCAAAATTACTGTGTCTATATTTGGATTTTTCTTTGTATGGAGGTAGCTAGAAATACTTTCTCTCTAACACATGTTGGCAGAAGTGCCAATATGAAACCTGTTGTCCTGTAATTTCAGCTGTTCTCAATGCTGCATGGCTTAATTAAATTATTTGAACTGTTTCTCTCCAGTATTTCTTGACACAGTCATTAAAATCACCCTCATGTAACGTAACAGTTCTTCACGTAACATCACAACGCCAGTGCTGCGTGTCTGCAGTCAGTCCTGTGGGAGTGACAGTCAGCTTGTGCTGGGTGGACAGTGGTGTCCATGCAAGCTCTCCAGGGACCACCCTGAGCGTTCACTCGGGGGCCCAGGATGAAGGCGAGGGGGAGCGCGCTCCTGCTTCGCTGCTGCTGCTCTGTGCCTGCCAGCAGCTGGATTTTCTCCCTTCTCCCTTAGGAGAGTCATTTGCTTGTTTTTAATCCTTTTCTTCTCATTTTAAGGTCAGATCAAGCAGAAAAGACACATGACTTTCTGGCCGTGCATCTCTTAGAAGCTGTAAGATGCTGGCCCTCCAATGACTTGGCTTAGTCAGGGGGAGGTCAGCCAGCGAAAGAAGGCCAAAAGTAAAACAGAATTAATATACTCCCTTGGAGGCAGATTAGATTGGTTAAAAGAAGAAAAGCTCATGTTAGATTTACAACTCCTAATGCTCAACAGTGTCTGATTGTAGATTTGTCTCTACACATTTCTGCATCTGCAGCAACATCTGGAGTCACTGAGCAGTGTGGCTGCAGCACAGGAAGACAGGCAGTTCTGATCTAAGAGATCTGGAGATATGTATTCATAACTGCACAGCTATTTAGGAGTAGGAGGAGCAGAGATATCTCTGCTCCGAACCTTGAGGAATTATGTTGGTACCTTCTTATTTCTCAGGATTAGACCCCCTATATGAAAGAAGCAGAAAGTCACAGAAAGCAAACGTTGCTCCAAAAAATTTCTAAGACAAACTTATAATGGAAGCACCAATTTCCTTTCTGAAAATGCAGCCAGTAACTTTGGAGACCTTTTTTTGTCTTCCATCAAGATAACATATAAACCCACTGGTGGATTTATAAGCTGCATAAAATGCCACTAGTGAGAAAGTGTCACCTGAAAGACGTAAGGCAATGAAGAATACATACCTCAGCTCTGGTGTATGAAGATCCCTCAGAAAAAGCATAAGGACATTGGGTTAATCGACAGTCTCACTAAACCCATAGCCAAAGGTAAATTACTGTGGAAAATAACAGAACAATGAGTGACTATGGGAAGATACTGTTCATGGAAATATTGCTTTTAGAAATCTGTGCTTTGGGGAATTCCTGAGTCACACAATGTCTTTTCATTATAGACTTTCTGTAAATGCTTTTTGAAGCCATTTAGACTTTTGGTACTTAAAGTGTCCTTGGACAATGAGCTGTGTGATGAATTTGCGTGCCTTATATTCCTCTTGTTTGCTGCCTGAATTTTATCTGGTGATTCCTTATTCTTGAGATAGGTGTAAACGAGCAAGTTACTGTTTCTAGTCATCCTCTCACCACCCTCTGAACTTCTACTCTGTCTGCCATAAACTGTTCTTTTCTAGGTCTAAGAGTCCTAACCTGTGCAATCTCCCCATGTATAGAAGTCTTTCTCTACCTCTGATTATCAATATTGTATCCCTGTGCCTCTTCTAGTTCTTTCATAGATGTTTAGAAAAGGCTTCTCAGAACAGTAAGCAATACTCATTTTTTTTTTTTTTTTGGCACAAAACAATTATATAATACCATAATGTTTTCCCACTTTATTCTTGCTTTCTTTCCCAACATGTTTTTTCTTTTTTTGAGTAGTCTTAGGCATGGAATTGATGTCTTCAGGGAACTAACCAAAATGTCCAAGATTTCTCTTTTCAGTGCCATTTATAGTGCACAGTTACTTTATCAAGTGGTATCATGACAGCCTTCTTTTTCATTCTTCGTAGTACAACTCCCTGGAGACTCTGCAGGTAGTGAAGACCAACTATTTACTCATTCCTTTGTCCCCTGATCGCTAACTACTTTTTTATTCATGGAATAACCTTCCCTCAATGGCATTTGCAATCATTTCTGTTGAGGAGCATTGTCAAAGACTTTTTGGAAATCCATTGAAGCTGTATAAACCATCAGCGCTTTTCTAAAATGGAGTCCTGCAAAAATCTTCAGTAGCCTGGAGAGGCGTGATTTTTCTGCAAAACGCATCTTAAAGCCTCTTCTAATCTCTTCCAGTATCTTTTAAATCAATATTTTTATACTTGTATACCATTTTTCTGATACAGAAGGAACAGTTGTTCAAACCTTTACTAAAACCCCTCTAAAAATTGAAGTATATTGGCCAGGTTTAGTTCCTTTAATATAGTTTGGTATTGGTTGAACTTAAATGATGACATAGCTAAATAGCACATCTCATAGTTCAACAACTTCAAATCTCAGTTCCTTTAGAACATCTCGTTCTGGTGATTTGTTCCTGTTTATTGGATAGACTTGTTTGAAACCTCTTCTGCTGACACGTCAATTTGATACAGTGCCTCAAACTCTTCACTTTTGAAGAAAGGCTGTGTGGATTCTCCCTAAGGCTCTTTGTGATTAATATCAATACAATCATAGAATCATAGAATCATTTG
>NW_009621889.1:0-226 GCF_000690535.1 Cariama cristata
TGGGGTGGGCTGGGGTAGGGCTGGGAAGGCTGCGGTGGGCACGGAAGGGCTCTGCTCCCGGGCATCTCTGGTGGGAGAGACCCACGTGTAGGCACAGAAGGGCCGTGCCACCAGCCCAGCGAGCGACGGGACGGGCGGGCGTCCTCCCTCGAACAGGACCCACTCCTGTCTCCTGATGCTCTTGGTGGGGTGTGCTGGAAGGGCACGGTTGTGGAGTGAGGGGCTG
>NW_009621889.1:261-2873 GCF_000690535.1 Cariama cristata
CCCTTGACTTTGGGTGGCCGTTTGGTGTCTGTAGGCAGCAGAGCAATACTTTGCTCTCAAACCTGGCCCAACGTCCATCATGCAAAGCCTGAACTCATCAGTTCATGGAGTGGGATGCGGTAACGCCCAGCGCAGCGCTGCTTGCGAGTGAGCAAGGCAAAAAACGCTCTGTAGGTTGGCGAGGGATTGCCGGGCCTCTGGCTGAATTTGGGATCCAGGCGCTGCCACTGTTGGTGGCTGCTGGGCTGTGGTGGGGTGGGGGGGAAAAAAGGATGGAAGAACCGAAGAAGCCAGGGTGGTTGGATCTGGGGGATGACAGCGTGGGGTTTCCCCTGGGTGATTGCTGCTGCTGTGGCCTCTTCCTGACTTGGATTTAACCAGAAAGCAAAGCCTTGTTCCTGGTGAAGGCTGCTGGGATGTGGGCTGGAGAAAGGAATGCACTTGGGGCTGGGTCTTTGGGCTTGAAAAAAAAAGTGACTGTTTGGGGCTGGGCACCCATATTCTAGGATGGTGGCTAGCAGGTGGTAACACCCCGCTTTGCCTCTCCTGCCTCCGGGATACGAGCACCGGAGTCCCAAGCTGTTTTCCTCGTATGCATCCGCCTTGCTAGAGGCCATCTCGTCATGAATTTGGAAAGAAATCCCCAGCCTGCCCCTTCCGTGCTTCCTCGGCTGGGAGCTCCAGCCTGTGCCGTCCCCTCCGACGTGCCCTCCAGCGTGGAGCATCCCCCCGGCACGCTCGGCTCCCTCTTGCCTCGGCTCCTGCTGGCATCGCCCGGCTCCGAGCACTGCGCGGCCAGACCCTGCCCTGTTCCCCCTTCCCAGATAATTAAACCCTCCCTCTCCCCTGCGGGAGATGTTCCCAGCCGGAGTCAACCCGGAGCAGCGACACGCTAATTCGGAGCAGCGAGCAGCTCTTCAAGCACTTCCCTCCAGCGGGTCCCCACGGGGAAGCAGCGGGGCCAGTTAATTGATGGCTGCTTTGCCTGAACACAGAGCGGAGCTGGAGGCAGCGGAGCTGCCACGGAGCCCACCTTGTCCCCCTCACTAATTAGCCGCCGTGTGTGACCATGGAGGGAAGCGTGAGGTTTCTCTTCCTAGCGCCTACCAGGCTGTTGTTATCTCTCCTTTTTGGTTTGGGGACCTGCTGGAAGCCGGCGCGAGGTCTGGAGGTGGGTTTGCAGGCTCTGCCCGCTGCGGGTTCGGTGGGGTTTTTATTAAGTTGGGGCTGTCGGTGTGCTGCCCCGGCGCCTGCTGCTTGCTTGTCCTCCCGCCCGGGTGGAGAATTGTCCTGCAGCCTGGGTGGAGGGGGAGCTCGGTGGCTGCCGGGCGCGTGGAGGGGACGGCGTTTGGGAGCGTGCCAGGATGCCGGCGGAGGCAGGCCGGCACTCGTGGTGCAACTCGGTGCTCTGCAAAACCAGAGCTTGGAAACAGTGCGACAGCAGGTTCGGTCGCTTGCAGGGAGCCCGTTTCCAGCCTCGTGCGGAGGAGACGGTCTAAAAATAGGAGCTTGTTTTTCCTCCAGCTGGAGTTGATTTGGGCATCCCTGGTTGTTGCTGGAGTGCATCGGAGGACAGCTGAGAGATGGAAGTTTGCAAACTGTAATTTTGCTGCTCTTCCTTCCCTGCCCCACTCCTAAAAGGCGACGGCTGGGAGAAACACGGAGCAGGAGGATGGGACGTTAGAGCTCCTGACCCACTTTGCTCAGAGGTTCCAGGACATGATTCACCTTTTCCCCTTCACCAGTGGGAGACAGGACTGTGTAGCTGCGGGAGGGGTTGTTTAGAGGTTTGCCTTTGCTGCGCGGCAGAGCCTTTGTGCATGGGAAACCAGCATCGCCCCCCGCTCCTGTCTTGGGCAGCGCTAGCTAAAAGAACCATGAAATCGTGTGGGGTCTCCTGGTTTTGTCTTCAGCCTCGCTTTCCAAGTCCTCTTCCCTGCCTGGGCTGGAAGGTGATGGAGAAGAGCTTGCTTCTCCCTTCTCCCTTCCCCTCCAAATGGCTCTCCTGTCCCACAGCATCTCTGGGTGCTGGTCCAAGCCGGTGGCTTGGCTCGGGTGGACAGCGTGGTGAGATGCTTCAGCCACGCTGATGCACTTGCATGAGCCTGGCTGGGCTGTAGTAACGGTGTCGGGGTGTTGCAGAGGTGATGTGTCCGACTCCCCTGGGCGCCTGTTTCTGGTGGAGAGGAGCTGCCCAGGAGAGCCGCTGTCTCATGTCTCTGCTCTCCTCTCTCCCAGGTACCAGACCACCTTCCCTGGTTTTTGATGCTGAATCAGGATCGTTTTAACTAAAGATGGAAACACTGGAGTCAGAATTGACCTGCCCAATCTGCCTGGAGTTATTCGAAGACCCTCTCTTGCTGCCGTGCGCCCACAGCCTCTGCTTCAGCTGTGCCCACCGCATCCTGGTGTCCAGCTGCTCCTCCAGCGAGTCCATCGAGCCCATCACTGCCTTCCAGTGCCCCACGTGCCGCTATGTCATCTCCCTCAACCACCGGGGCCTGGAGGGCCTCAAGAGGAATGTGACCCTGCAAAACATCATCGACCGCTTCCAGAAGGCATCCCTGAGCGGCCCCAACTCCCCCAGCGAGAGCCGCCGTGAGCGGACGTAC
>NW_009621889.1:2980-4422 GCF_000690535.1 Cariama cristata
CCGCCTGCGCGCCACCCACCCCAACAAGAAGCCCTTCACCAGCCACCGTCTGGTGGAGCCCGTGCCCGACGCGCACTTCCGAGGACTCACGTGCTTGGAGCACGAGAACGAGAAGGTGAACATGTACTGTGTTGCTGACGACCAGCTCATCTGTGCCTTATGTAAACTGGTGGGCCGCCACCGGGACCACCAAGTGGCATCCCTCAGCGATCGCTTTGAAAAGCTGAAGGTAAGCACCCAGCGCGGCCGCAGCGAGCCCACGGTTGTCTGTAGGGGCTGGGGCTTGCTGAGGGGTGGTTGTCAGAGCAGAAGCCGGTTGCAGATGCCCTAAGTGGCACCTCTTATTTAAGGCAAACAACTCCTGAAAGACATGGGGGCTGCAGGGTGTAGCTTGTGGGCTCCTTCCAGACCCTGCTCTCAGGAGGCTGAGCTGGGTCTCACTTGCACAATTAGAGCAAAGTCTTTGCTATTTTATTTTTGTCCTGCTGGTGTGTGTGTGTGCCAAGCCCAGGCATTGGACCTTCTCCCCAAACGACCGGACAGCGAAACACCATCGGGCACAGAGGTGCCCTGTGGCTGTTGCCTCAGGAGAGTGGCTTGGGGAGAAGAGCTGGGGTGGCAAAGGGTGGCTTGGGGGACCCGTGAGCGTGATCCCCTGAGGCCGTTGCGCTTGAGCCGTGCCTGTTCGGGACCTCTCGGCAGACGGGAGCAGGACAGCTCGGGCTGTGGGCATTTTGGAAAGCTGCTCTGCAGGCTGCCAGCCTGGGGGTGCAGTGCGTGGGAATCCTCCTGCCGTCCATAAACCCTCCCTGCGGGCTTTACCCATGCCTGAGGGCCGCTGTGCCCCGAGAAGTGCTCCGGGGAGTGCTTTCATGTCTTCTCCGAGCTGGCTTGCTCAAAGCTTCTCCACCGTGAGAGAGGAGAGGGCCAGTCTCTGAGAAGTAATGAGGGATGGATGGGTTGGGAGCAGCCCTGCCAAGAAGGACTTAGGGATGCTGGTGGGTGAAAAACGACATGAGCTGGCCACGTGCGCTCACAGCCCACAAAGCCACCCGTGTCCTGGGTGCATGGCCAGCAGCTGGAGGGAGGGGATTCTGCCCCTCTACTCCGCTCTGTTGAGACCCCCCCGGCAGTACTGCCTTCAGCTCTGGGGTCCCCAGCACAAGAAGGACATGGACCTGTTGGAGCAAGTCCAGAGGAGGCCACGAAGATGATCCGAGGGCTGGAGCACCTCTGCTGTGAGGACAGGCTGAGAGAGTTGGGGTTGTTCAGCCCGGAGAAGAGAAGGCTCCGGGCAGACCTTAGAGCAGCCTTCCCATATATAAGAAAGATAGAGAGAGACTTTTTTCCACAGTCTGTAGTGACAGGACAAGGGGCAACAGTTTTAAACTGAAAGAGGGTATGGTTAGGGTGGACATGAGGTAGGAGTGGTTTTAGATGAG
>NW_009621889.1:4454-6359 GCF_000690535.1 Cariama cristata
GCGGCCCCGTCCCTGGGAGGGTTCAAGGGCAGGCTGGATGGGGCTGTGAGCAACCTGGTGTGGTGGGAGGGGTCCCTGCCCAGGGCAGGGGGGTTGGAATGGGGTGGGCTTTGAAGGTCACTCCCAACCCAAACCCTTCCGTGATTCTGTGAGGCAGTAATGGAGCTCCCCTCAGCTTCCCAGGTGCCCCAAACTCCTCTGTCCTTCACCCTCCCACGGGATCTCAGCACTTCGGCCCTTTGCAAGATGCCGTCCCCAGAGGGGCTGGCCTGAGAGGTCCTCTGTGTCCCCCAGAGAGATCGTGCCAAGGGAGGGGGCCGTCTTGCGGAGAAGGGGGCTGGAGGCTGACTGGGGTTTGGAGGTTTCTGAAGACCCCTTCATGTCCTGTTGCCTGGGGTCTCCCTTCCACCTCCCTCCTGCCGAGACCGGCGTTTCCAGCAGCAGGGAGCTGCTTCTCTACGACAGCCCACGTTTTCCATCCTAATTTCCCCTGAGGTGAAGCGGCAGAAATGGGCAATTGTTCTCCAGCCCCCTTCGCTTGTAGCACGTATTGATCCGAACTGAATTACTGTTCTGCTGCTCTTCAGGTAGGAGAGAGCAGACTTCCCAGGGATCCCTCCGGAGTACTTTGGAGCTTAATTCTTATGCGGTGGCTGTGGTTGTACAGAGTATTATGTGAACCCGTATGGATGATGTTTGACCTATATAAAGTTAGAAATCCCTTTCTGTCCCTCGTGCCTTCCGCATGAGTCTGCAAAACGCTTTTAATTCCTTTTTTTTTTTCCTAATATTAAGAAAATATATAGCTGGTCCCATTAGAGGTCACACTGGTGAGGCTGTAACTGTGGCAGCAGTCATATTCCCATTATAACCCTTCTCATGTGCTTCCAGCTGCTTCTTCCTTGGTCCTTTCTCCCTTAATGTTCTGGGCTTGTTCTGACCCAAAAGTGCTTTTCTTGGCTCTGTCTTGTTAATGTTTTGAACCGAATCGATCTGTCTGCTCCTGTGTTTTTAAGGGCAGAAGAAATACTGCTGCCACTCTAGCAGAAGTACAGGAGACTTTTTTTTTTTTATGTTCAGGCCAGATTATTTCTTTTCCTCTTTTTTTTTTTCTTTTCTTTTTCTTTCCAAACAAACTGATGCCTGGAAAGAAACCTTCCTAGATGTGCCATTTCCTGGGCCGGTTTCCCACCTGCCCTTCTCTGAAATCTCCCAAACGCGATGTGACATACCCAGTGATGTGACTTAAACATCTGCAGCGGCAGGAGGAACATGCTGTAGGATGCCCTGTACTTTATTTCTGTCTCCCTCCGTGTTCCAGCCACCAGGTCTGTCTTTTTGGTGGGTGCTGCCAAATGGTATCGGTGCTGGCACGTGGCTGTGAAGCATCTGGGGTCCGTGGTGGCTGATACTTGCCTTCAGACCGTGATGTGCCTGTCTTGTCTTTGCATCACGCCTCACCTAAGCTTCCTCCGGCGTGCAGAGCAGCGCCAGCAGCCCGGTCCTTAGTCCAGGACATTCTTTTTCCATGAGGAAACGTCTAAATTAGCAAATTGGAAACCTTAGAAAGAAATGACCATGTATGTTTGCAGGCAATAAAACCCATGGATAGAAATTAAAACCCTTTTAATATTTTTCCCCTAATCCGGCCCATGTCAGCTAGCCAGGCAAATTCATCTGAAGACAAAAACCCTTGACAACCCAAATGGCTTCTTCAACCAGCCAAATTTTGCAGGTTGCCAGAACACTTTTTTTTTCCTTTCTTTCTTTTTCTTTTAAATAACAGTCTTAAGTGATTTTGGACGAGGAGGGAAGCTCTCCCCTGCTAGAAGCATTCTTTCTGTGCCGTTCGTCCTGCCCAGCTCCCCGCTCCGCTGCGGGGGCTGTAGCTGGGCGAGGGCGGTG
>NW_009621889.1:6846-7243 GCF_000690535.1 Cariama cristata
GCGAGGGCGGTGGCCGTGCCCCTGCCCCGGTGCCGGTGGCAGAGGTGGCTTGTCTTCTGGGGGGGACCTCAGTTACGTGTCCGTAATCCCTGCCTCTGGCTGTGCATTCCGTTGGATGGCTTTTTTCCTCATGCTGTGACTCCACCACAGGAATCGCATGGGATCGATGCTGAGCTTTGCCAGCAGAGTCAATATTTGCATTAGTATTTTGTGTTGTCTTCCTCGTACGGCCTCAGTCTGTAGTTCTGACCACAACGTGCTCTCTGGCAATACTCGAAATCCTTGCAAGTATCTGAAATACTCGAAATCGTTAAAAACGCGCTGGGATGGGCGTGCTGGCAGGATGCTGCTGCCCGGAACCTGCGGCTGGAGGGGGCCGGGGGCCCCCCCCTCCCGC
>NW_009621889.1:7283-7599 GCF_000690535.1 Cariama cristata
TCCTTTCTCTCTGTAAGTCGTTCATCAGCGGGTTACGGTGCAGCCAGCCCGCTCTTGAAGATCCACAGTACGCCTGGGCGTCGAGCAGTGAGAAGTTGCTCTTAATCTCTGGCTTTGATCCCGTAGCTAGAAGGAGCTGGAAACGCCTTTCAAGTTGAGTTTTTTTTGATGGAAAATTGGGTTTTGAACTGAGTAACTTCTTTTTGTCGAAAGGGCTATGCTTTCCACAAAAATCTTTGGCGCGGATTTTTTTTTTCTTCTTTGGAAGAGCTGAGTGCCTGAAAACCATACTGTTGTGTCTGAACCCTAAACTTCC
>NW_009621889.1:7612-8061 GCF_000690535.1 Cariama cristata
CCCCTCCGAATTTGTTTTACATCAGAAATCTTTAGCCGGTGCCTCCAGTGTGGCTTTCCCGTGGACCCCCTGCAATGGTCTGTCCATACCGTATTATACACCTCAAGGTGTTTTAGGAACCCTCTTTCATCCCTGGAATGCATATTATGGCTTTTTATTTTGTGCATCTTTAACTCCACTTGTTTATGTTACGAAGAAGCTGGTATGTATGAGCAGTTTTCCTGAACTGCAGGTAAATCTGAGTCGTGAACATTGCCGGGCTGAGGTTTTGGACCTGTCCTGTGGTTGCTCACATAATGCCCGTTGCTTTGGGATAAAGGAGTTCTTGCTCTGATTATACTGCTGGTTGCCAGCGTGTGATTCTGTGCCCGGTTCTTTCAAGCCCACGTGTTGGCTCGTCCATAAAAGCAGCTCCATTTGTCGTGGGCTTCCCCTCGGCCATCGGCTGG
>NW_009621889.1:8092-11684 GCF_000690535.1 Cariama cristata
CTAGCAGAAATGATGCAAACGCCAGGGATGCTGACAGTGCAGGACAAACCACAGTTGCTGTTGACCCTGGCCATCCGACGCCACTAGATTTTCTGCGGCAAAAGCATCCACCTGTTTTTAAGATGGGCAAGGAGGGTTTTCCCCGCTCCCTTCCCCGTTGCTGGGACTTGCAGCCTGGACCTTGTTGTGAAATGGGAGCCCGGGTTGGGAAGCATCTGAATTTCAGAGAGGGCGGCGTGGGATGCCAGGCAGGACAGGGCGGCGGTCAAAGCGCTGGGGTCACCCCCCTGGCACGGGAGCTTTCCAAAGCTGGGATGGATGCAGCGGCATCCTGTTTCCCTGGGAAAGCTCCACGTCGAGGGTTGTCAGCTACAGAGACCAGGAGGGAAGGGGAAAACAGCAATTTGGGTAGAAAAGTGCTTCGTGATAGAGCGGCTGTTTCCCAGCGCTGCGCTTAGGCGCTCAGAGAACTGCGGACGTGGAGATGAAACAGGGGCAGCGTCCTGCCAGGCAAGCGGCGTGGGTGAGGGCAGGCAGGTGGGTGATGCGAGAGGGACCCGGAGGGACGGCACGCAAGAGGTGCGATGCTTTTAAGGGGCTGGATTTCTGCCCGTGTTTTCTGCTTGCTTCAAGGCTTTGGCATTTGCTGGTAGCGACCTATTTGGTGACCCGCGGTGCCAAGACCCGTGCTGAAATATTCATGCCTAATCCTGTGCCAACAGACACTTCACTTCAACCAGAAGAAGCGCTTGCCTTGTGCCGCCGCCTTTTATTCATTTACAGCTGCGATGGGTAGAGAAAGAAATGCTCCTTCCCTTCTCCCTCGCCAGCAAGGTGGCATTCACGTTGGCACTTACCCCGGTAAGAGGACGCGGGCATCTCGCTCTGCTGCAAGCTGGGCTGCTCAGCCAGAACCTTGAGAGAGGGCACCTCCTGGGCTCTTCAGGCAGCGGCTTGGCACGCTGCTGGTTAAGGGTTCATTTGGCGATTTAATTACATCTGTGCAGAGCAGGCGGCTCCTGCACCCGCTTGGCTTTGAGGTGGCACCCGGTCAGCTGGTGAAGAACCGGGTGGTGCCTTCAGAAGCTGGACCTCAGTTAACATTGCACATTTGAAGGCACCTTTGTATCTCTTGTCCTCACACCTGAACGGTCGCTGGCTGCCCAAAAGCCCCCCGGCACGAGCTCTCGGAGATCCCGAGTGCCAGCTGAGCGTGTCCTTTGGGGCGTGCGCTGCTCGGCTTTGGGCTACCAGTCCCGCCATGTAGGGCAGCCCTTCGTGCTGGTGGTGGAGCATCCGCCGGCCATGCAGACCGGGCTCGCTAGTTGGTGGTGTTGGCCTCCGCTTCCCCAACCCGACGGGCAGCGCGGCGCTCCTGGTACGTGAGCTTGGCTGAGAGTAGTCGCAGCGCATCAGGAGTTTGGTGCTTGTTTTCCTTCTCTGCGTGTTCAGGAAGGGTCAAGATGCTGAACGCGATCAGCGGCAAAGAAGTCCGTCAGCTGGGCTTGCTGGCTGGAAATCGACATTAAAGATCAAATTAAAAATGTGTGTAGATCAAGAGCAAAACTAATGGCTTGACCTAGATAAAGCAACCGCCTAGGACAGCAGCGCATTATCTGCCGAGTAAAATCTCGGCCAATTATAAATTCAGATTGCTTGAAACTTGTAATTACGATCCTCTCTGCGGAGCGCTGCCCTGCCCCGCGTCCTGGGAGGTTACGCCGCACAGCGGCTCCTGCGAGGGAGAGATTGCGGCAAGAAGGGCTTTGGCCGAAGAGCTCTGGCCGCTCCTCCCGTCCGTGGGTTGTGGTGGAAGGGGTTTTCAGAGAAAGGATTTTGCCGTAATTATTCACCGCGGTCCTTTGCTTCTGCTTCTGCTCTGGTCCCTTTGCAGGAACCCGATAAGGGCCAGCCCGGAGGAGGCTTTTCGTTTGCTGTTGCTGAGGCTTCTGTTGATTGACGGGCTGGAAATACCAAAACCAGAGGCAGATGTGTTTGGTAACACTTCTATATCCGCTCTTTGCCAAAGGAAGAGCAGTGAGCCAGGTGGAAAGCCCGTCGTCTGTTACGCTTCGGAGAGGTGTGCTGCCTCCAGTGGGTTTATGTGAGTGGGACTCAGGATTAAAAAACCAAAACAGAACTCCCTGTGCTAGACAAATTGTATGCGGGGAGCTGGTAGTTATTCCAAGGCTCTTGAGAGAGTGGTGGGGTAGAAAAATGAGGAAAAAAAACCCTTCCTTCGCACTGCAATACAGGACTTCTTCGCCCAGGGAGCTGTGAACA
Source organism: Cariama cristata (assembly GCF_000690535.1). Classification (NCBI taxonomy): domain Eukaryota; kingdom Metazoa; phylum Chordata; class Aves; order Cariamiformes; family Cariamidae; genus Cariama; species Cariama cristata. The sequence goes on from NW_009621889.1 coordinate 10,376, forward strand.
TGTTCTCACTTGCGCTGTGCGAGTCGCTGAGATTGCTGCGTGATTTATGGCGTACTGTACTGCCGAGGGGCTAAACCGGGTTTTTGTATAGACGTATTTCCCACACAGAAGGAAGAGTTAGCTGGGAACGAGGGTTACGGTTGTGGCTGCTGCGGCTCCTGCACAGAACATGCGGGGCTGTTACCGGCAGACCTGCGGAGAGCTCTGGTGGTGCCGCGGTTGGCAGCTCCTTTACCCTTAGCCGGCAGCCGAGAACGCTTCTGCTGCTTCTCTTCGGGACCCACTTAGAGCAGGAGATGCAAACCTGGCTGCGGCTTGCTCCGGACCAGGTTTGGGGTGGTGGCCGCAGGTGGTCCTGCTGTTTTGCGGAGCCTGGCAGGGGGAGACGTGGTCACCTGCGGATGCTGCAGCCCCAGCTGTGCTGGGGGGGGCGGGTTGAGCCCCCCTTGGCCGCAGCCCTGGCGTAGCCACGGTTCAAGCCCACCTACGACGGTTGCCGGGCTGGTGCAGACAAGCCCGTCCCTCGCGGCTGTGCTGGAGAGCCGGGCACCTGTGCCGGGACCTGCCGCAGCTGTGGGACTCGCTGCTGGGGCTACCGACAGGCATTTTGGGGCAAGCAGAGCCCCTGCCCTCCCCTGCCAGCCTGCCCTGCCGCCTTACCTACTCTTTCCTTTGCTTTCTGTGCGCGACTCCAGGCATCTCTACGCCCCAGCGTGCTCCTGAGGCTTTTTAGTATCGGCTCCTTTCTCCTAAGGCACATAGACAGTGGAGGGGAAAAACCAGTGTGTTTTTATTGTCATCGTGGGTTGAGTTTGTAATCTGGTGACTGGTCATAAGAGACCTCTCTGAGCAGGGGAGACCTGTGGTCCAAAACAGGGTCCTCGGTGCAGGGTTATCGTTCCCGTCGCTTTGTTTGTGGCAGCAACCAACGCCTTGCAAAGCAGCAAGCACTTAGCTGATGCTGAACACACGCGAAAGAGCATCTTGCCTCGTCCCTGACGCACACAAAGGCCCTTGATCCTCTGCCAGGTTCCCGTTATCCAGTGATTGCCCTGGCTTCTGCCTAGCAGTCCGTGTGCCCTTCGGAGTCCACGCAGTGGGAATCGGTCATTGCTATGGCTTGGATGCCAAAATTGCAACCAGTTGAGGATCCCTGAATGAGAAATTGCGGAAGGTCCTGGGAGGTCCATCGTATCTGCACCAGCCAAGGACACCTGTGGCCATGCTCAGCCCCGTGGAGGGGACGTTCCCCGGCACCCGGCCTGATCTCCCCGTGGAGGTGGAGGCTGCTTGGACGCAGGGCAGCTCC
>NW_009621889.1:11733-15807 GCF_000690535.1 Cariama cristata
CCTGGAGCTGTGGCCCTGCTTTTTTTTTGGCATGCCAGCGGGAAGCATCAGCAGTGCAGGAGGGTCTGCGTGTTGGCCTGCCCGCCTTCCAGCCGCTGCCCGCTGCCCGGCGGTCGGAGAAGCCCCGGGAGGGGGGAGGAGGAGGCTCGCGACCACCTCTGGGGCGGCCGTCAGGTCCCCACGGCCTGGGCTGCCCTCACCGTTTTGTGAAAACACCCACTCGTGCGCCGTGGGAGCCGCTCACCCGGTGTGGGGAAGCGCACACCAGTAACGCACGCCGGTAACACGCACCGGGGCGGGTGGGAGCCCGGCACCGCTGCAGCATTGACCTCCCTCTGGAACACGCGTTGTACCGAAATACAGTGTTTTCCCAGCTACTTTGCCCTGCAATAGGAGAGGGACCAAAACGTGCCCCGGTGTCTGCTGTAGCTCCCGATTTCAGTTTTCCATTGGCACGGAGGGTGCAAGTGTTGGTAACTGTTTAAATATTGATTATTGGTAGGTCATGGGGACCAGAAATCAGCACTGAGTGCTGGGATCCTTGATTTATTTTTTTTTTCCTCCAGAAATCTGCTTTTTGGGGAGGGTTTTTTTTTTTATTTTATTATTAAACTAAGCTATTATGGATCTTGAGATAGCAGACCTGAGAAACTGCGTTGGTTAGATTAATCTCTCGCTTTTTGCAAAACTACATTCACATCCAAGATGATTTCAATGTTACTATCTCAAGAGTAGCTTGAGCTGGAAAATGAAAACGCAAAGCTGTGCAAAAAATCACTCGACGACGCTGGATTTGGGATGAGGCTAAAGGATTAATCTCCAGCCTTCGTGTCCTGCGAGATAACAGGCCAGAACTGAAGTCTATGGAAGAAGCAGGATGGTAAGCAGATGAAGTTATTTTTAAATAACGAGTGTTGTCTTCTTTTGTTAAAGTCCTTCCCAAAAAATGCCTTCGTTTCAATAAGTGGCCAGTGGTCAGTCTGTTCACCTGTTGCATCGGCCTCAAGCAGTAGGATGTGATGGTTGAAGATATGAATGTGTTTCACCCTTGTTGGGCTTGGTAAACCAAAATTCATGGTTCTTGTCAGCTGTGTGAGCATCAAGACCGTGGGGCACGACAACTGAGGAGCACGGGATGCTGCTGGGGAAGATGCTCCCGTGGGCTGATGGGCTGGGGAGTTGACTTGTTTGGGGAAGATGAGGGCAACAAGGACCGTGCCACTGACCCGCTGCCTGGTGGTGCTCGGTACAGATCCCTTGGTTAAGGGACGTGGCAGAGGTGAGCAGCCGTGCCCGGGACAGTGAGGTCAGAGGAGCAAGGGAAGGGCCAATGTGGGATGTCAGGGTACCTGGGCAGCAGCCCTGGCTCTTAGGCCCCTTGCTTTGGGTGATGTCTCACTTGGGAGGTTGCCAGCTTTTGATGGGAAAGGGGCTGCCAAGAGCGTCAGACAGCGTCTTCCATGTGCTGGCTTTTGGGATGGGTTTCAAAGGAGGCAGCTGATTTGAACGCCGCATCTCTGCAATCTTGCAACCATCTGGTGCCTGTGCCTGCCGCAGCCTCGCCCACAGCCTCCCAGCTTCTCCCAGCGTGAGGGCTCCTGCGGGCCTTCGGTGTGGCAGCAGCAAAGCATCAGCTATGCTTTCAAAAGCACGAAGAGGAGAAATAAAACAAAAGTCCCCGAACCTTGTGCCATCAACATCAGCAACGTGCTCACGATGAGCCCGTGTGGGCCACGTTTCTACTCATGCCGAAGGATGAGGCCAGAGGATTCTCAGAGCACGTTACCGCTTGCAGGGACACCACTAATGTCCCCGTGCCATCCCTTGCTCTCCTTACGAGTAGTATTTGCAACGGTGGTTTGCTTTAATTTTAATTAGCTGCTGCCCTTTGGGCTGCTGGCAAGATGCCGGCGTGGGCAGTGGTCAGACAAGGTTTTGAAAGCATCGGCGTGCAACGCCAAGGGCCGTTCAGCTTGCCTCTGGTGCTACTTTCCTGGCAGATAGCGGCGTGTTTTGCACCGGTGGGTTCTGCGCTTTCTTGTGATGCTGCTGGGTACCCAGCTTGAGGATGCTCTTTTGAAGATGTCATTTTTTTTCATTACTCTATAAATAAACAGGACTCGAAACGTGGCGTTTCCAGTCTGAGCGGCCCTGCGACGCTTTTGTCAGGGGGGTAACCAGAAACGAAAACACATCCAAGGTACCGAAGGGGGACGGGGAATTTTTTTGGCAGAAGTTGGTGCACCGGTAGATTAGAAATGAAAAATTTATGAGCGTGTCAAATTGTATGAGTGCAGCAGCTCCAGATTGTTAGCCATTAAATTCTTGCTTAACTTTATACCTTACGATGATTGACTCTTACACAGTGATCAGTTGGGGGGGAACAGTTTGTGCGGAGGTGCCGCTCGCACCTGCTGCCAGCACTGGGCAGGACGCGGAGGGAAGCGGCGGTGCCGGAGGCGCAGAATTCCCCGCGCAAAGGGGCTTGCGGAGGAGCTGGGCTGCGTTGCGAGGGGAGAAGCTTTCTCCCTGCAGTGAAAACCTGGGGTTCGTGGCCCTTTGTCAGTGTTTTCTTGCTCATGTCCTAGACCTTGGGGCTTGAAGACTGCCAAGAAAGTTAATGATGAGCAGAAAAAAAGTCTCTGGTTCTCGCCTCCTTGGAGAGGGGTCTGTCCCTGCGCTCCGGGAGGAGGGAGAGGTGAAGACGAGCAGGCGAGTGTTAGCCAGCGGCATGTGAGCTGGGCTTTTTGGGGTGTCCCCGGTCTGCGCTGGGACCTCTTCGCTGCCTCTGGCCTGGCCGTGGCCGCCTCTCCAAGGCCGTCGGCAGTGCCGGTGCCTTGCTCGTCTGGACGCCGGTCTGGCAGCCTCAGCTGGGTGTCGAGTTTGGGAGGTGCTGCCCGTTGGCCGTGCCCGCGGGTTTCCCTCCCAGTGCTGTTTGGCCCAGCTCCGTCGGGGGTGGTTGCTCTGGACCTGAAATAATGTGCTCAACCGCGGCAAACAGTGAGGTCTTCAGCATCCGCAAAGTTCGACTGTGGCTTTTACTGGGCTCTTCTGCAGCCGGTGTGGTGTCCATCGAACAGGCTTATGTGTGAGGTGACAGGTTTAGTGGTTGAGTTTTCAGTGCTATTTCTGGAGAAGGGGAATAATCCCTGAGATCTAATACTTAATACTGCTTTCCAGCATAAACAAATCTGTGCCAGTCCTCAAGCCTTGGCCCCGTGGTTTTTCAAGTCAATTTATGTTCCCATCAAACCTAATCTTTGTTCTAGTCGTCCCTTGTCATGTGATTTAACAGAATTATTTTTTTTTCTCCCCTCTGTCAACAGACTTGTTAACAATACAGATACTTTTATGTTATAGCTTTCTTTGTAGCGTCTCTCTGGATGCCTCAAATCTGTGTTATCTTTTCCAGTTTCTAAATTTCCATTTAATCCTGATTCTTCTCTCCACATACTCCTGCTGTTTCTCTGCACTGTAAACTCTTTCGGGGACAACTTACCCCCTTGCAGATGGATTCCTTCCCAGAACAGGTACTTTTGTTTCCTCAAACAACTGCAAACGGTTATCTTTCGAAGGCTTCTGTTCTGTGAAGTTTTAAGGGTGTGAGCTAAACTTCAGTTCTTTCAGTTCTGCGTGAATAGTTGGTTTTTTTTTTAAATAAAAAGCAATAATAAAGGGAATTAGTGCAACTCCAGATCCCATGGGAAGTCTCCGGCGGTGGAGGATTCCCCGCCTGGGAGGTGATGCTCCAGCAGCCACCCAGCGTTGCCCTGTGGCCCGTCCCCGACCTCTGCTTTGGGGCGCTCGGGTACGTTGTCTGCTGCTTGCTCCCTTTCCTTGGGTTGCTCTAAGGTGGTTTTGCTCCTTGCAGAGCTGAACCTTGCCCAAGGGCAGGATGCTCTTTAAGACTGTTTATTCTTTGAGTTTTCCTCGTTGCTCTGTGGCTTTGGTAACCCAATCCCTTGGAGCTTGCACTCGCCGTGTCCTGCGGTCTGCCGTGCTCCCGTGGCTTCTCCTGAGCTCTTGGCAGCGTTTTCCAGCAGCCTCACGCTCCGCCTCCCCCATTCCTGCACC
>NW_009621890.1:0-1314 GCF_000690535.1 Cariama cristata
TCACCCCACCACCTACCTCCAACCAGCCAGACCTCCCTGCTCGGCCTCCTCAGCAGCCGGAGTCCCTCAGACCAAGACTTTGACTTGGGAAAATGCCGGAATATTTTACGAATTCTCTTTGTTACCAGCCCAAAGCAAGCAGTTGCCCCGGCTTTCCCGTCTGTCATCCTTGCGAGAGGAGATCGACAGCTGCCCGGGCACACGGAGCCGGGCGGGCAGCTCCTCAACCCTGAACGCTCCTGAGATGCAACGTGCATCGGTGCGAGTTACGTCTGCTTCCACGAGAGGCCTTTCCCCCCACGGAGATAAAACGTTGACATTGTCCATTTACAACCTGCTGCCGTTTGACAGATTTTTTTTTTTTTTTTCTTTTTTTTGAGCAATGAGGCAACACACAGCTCAGAGCTTGTGCATCTCTGGGCTTGTCCTGTTAGCCATGGAAAACTTTCTATTTCTGGGGCTTTTTGTTTGATAAGATAAAACAACCCAACGGAAGAGATTAGAGAGAGAAAGCGCAGGACCCAGCCGTACGCTGGGAGGGCTCTTTCCAATATCCTCTCTTCGCTTTGCTGCTTTTCCCCCGCCGTCTTCTGAAGTTTAAAGGAAAAAAAAGTCCCCACTGTTTAATCAAAGGTTAAATTAAAGGAATACACTGCGATTAACTATCCTTATGATACTGATTTAAACCCTGCACATAGTCAGCTAGGGTTTTAGATCAATACTACAGTCCTTTCACAGCATCTATCAGTCACAGCTATAGCGGGTGTCGACCGATGGGGTGGGACCCCAACATCACTTTAACAGCACGCCTGAAATCTGCCCCTTTGTACCCTCCGCACCACCACCGGCCCCCCTCTGCTCAGGACTCCTCTTACAAACAGACCAGGTTTCCAGCACCCTGCACAACACATTCGTGCTTTGATACAGGGAGTAACAAAGATGAAGTTTAACTAATCCTTTTAAAAAAAAAAATAAATAAATCATCACACCAAGCAGCACAAGCAATGAGTTGAACGACACAGGGGATTTCCTTATTCACCTCTCACTGTCTCCCAACACATCGACAGCATCCCTGCAGCTACACACATCCCCACTTCGCACGCCACAACCAGCAAACTCAGCTAAACCTACCGGACCAGGGACGAAGTGGGGAAACAAAAGGGACAGCCCCAAAACTAACCTGCAAAGTGGGAGCTGGCGCCTTGGCTAGTATCTCTCTCCATAAACCCTCCTCAAGGCGCTGGCCTGGATTGCAGCAAGAAACATGTCCCTCAAGACCTGAGCTGCTCCAGGAGCCGCGGAAGCCTGCCACAC